>NW_024104106.1:0-8085 GCF_003945595.2 Pipra filicauda | reverse complement strand
TTTCGGTTGTTCCTGTGTTGTGCAGAGCCCTTGCTTGTTGGAGTGCTGGTGTCTGTTCCTGGCAGCAATGACAAGGCCGAGTGCAGGAACAAGGAGGTTCTGGTACAAACCACTTGGCTGAAGGAAACAATGTCTTTTAGGACTGTCCCGGTACCTGAGGCACCTGCTGTTCAGATCTGCAGCAGACCTGCTGGTGGGCTACAGTAGGACCTGTGAGCAGGATGGAGAGAAAAACACCCATGACAAACGGCAAAAGAGAGGCCTCGTCCACTTCTCCTCACCAATTGGGTCCCCACTGGGGCAGCTGGGCAGGACTGGCATGGAATGATGTGACAGGGTTATCACTGTGTCACTGTCTGTCAGGCTGAACCTCTGGGTCTGCATTTTCCAGCCCACTGACAGCTGAGGGGAAGCAGTGAGAAGTGGCAAAGCTGCAAATTGCAAGTCAGCCCCAGCAAGACCTGCATTTAAAAATGTTCTTCTAACATTTTCCTTGCCAGCAGCAGTAAGTTGCTTGGCTGGGGATAAAAACACCTTTGGTCTGTGTAAAATTCAAGTTAGGAAACTTGCAAGTCCTCCTTGGCTTTTTTATTAGAAGCAATGAAAAATGTTGAGCTGCTGTGTTGTCTGTCTCATTATAAATGTGCAAGTTCATTTTTGAGCTGAATCAAATGGTGATGTAATTACATACTTCTACTAATTGTTGAGTAATTATATACTTCTTCTAATTGCCGAGTAATCACTCTGCTATAACTAGAATTTAATGTTACAGCTAATTGTATAATTACTGTATCTTAATGTTGTTATCCAGGCAACTTGGAATAGAGTGTTATCCTTTTAATTCATATTGTGTTACTCAAAACTGTCTTTTTAAAATATAGTATAGTTAGCCATTGGAAGAAAGATTAATAATGGACTAAAAATATCATCAGAGGAAACACATGTTTTCCTTCCAGGTTCAGGTGGATGAAAATAAAAATATTAACATGTTAAAACTGTACTGTAGATAGAAAAAGTTTAATTTTCTCATGAATTTGGCATCTAAATTGCTACTAGGCAACCCACTTTTATGCTTAAAGTTTGAATCTCTCCTATGTGCCAACCTGTCAACACTAATTTTTAAACTTTCCTAGACATTGGAGGGGAAATGTTTAAAAAATACATCTTTTTTTCCACAGCCAGCTGAGTCCTTAAGTGTTTCATGTCACTAGGGACAGTTTCACAAAGGTGCAGAAGGAGGGTTTGATGCACAATTGAAGAGCTGAGTTCAAGGACTGTGGATGCATTTTTGTGGTGCTGGTTGAGCAGCCTGGGTCCATGAGAGTGATGTCAGACAAAAGAACTTTGCTCCTACAGGATTCTGTGTGTGGAATGTGTCAAACGTGGTTGTTCTTCTGGCAGGATGAGAAGTTTTGCCTTCATTGCTGTGTCTCAAACGGGGTCTGGGGCTTGTGTAAACTTCAGTGAAATCCCAGCTGAATCCCTCAGGCTCCATGAAACCATCCCACCTTCACCCTGCTGGAGTCTGCCCGGGTGCT
Source organism: Pipra filicauda (assembly GCF_003945595.2). Lineage (NCBI taxonomy): Eukaryota > Metazoa > Chordata > Aves > Passeriformes > Pipridae > Pipra > Pipra filicauda. The sequence goes on along the minus strand of NW_024104106.1, from coordinate 6,547 downwards.
CTGGTGCTGTGGCACGGTGTCATCCAGGGAGAACTGGAGCAAGAAGGAACTGGGCTACAAGGCAGGTTTACAAAGAGTTTTACAAAACTGCCCCCCCTCCACAAAACCTAAGAAAATAAGTTTGTCATGTGTTACCAGAAGAATCACTGCAAACACCCTTTGTGCCACTCTGTGAACACCAAAATCATGGAATTGCCTGGACTTGGACCGTAAGTAAATCAGAGATTGTTTGTAGGAATCCCCAAATCAGGAGAAAATCCAGATCACTCCTCTGTGGTGAAATGTCCTGTGAGCAGGACTGAAATGTGCTGCACACACACGTGTTAGAGCACATCCTGGAAATGTGGGAGAGTGGAAAACCGATTTCAGATTTAATAACATTTCAGTTTTAACAGCTCATTTAAAACTTGAATGAAAATGTGTAAAACCAAGGAGTTTCCCTTAAAAAATTAATTAAAACATTGATTTTCTAGAGTTTTTGTAATTCCATCTTATCTGGGTTTTGTAGAGGACTCAGATGTGAATATTCAATCTGCTGCCTGTGACATTGCCTGACTTCACTTCCAATATTTTTAATAGTTATATACTGTTTAATGATATTCTCATAGCTGTGATCTTAGACTTGTGTGATTCTACTGTGGTTTGTAACAGAGAATTTCCTTTGACTTCACTGTGAGAGCTCCCCATGGAATGATGAACAGTAGTAATAATATTAATCATTTATAGAGGGCTTTATATGTTGGAAATACAGGATAATCTTTAAATGAGCTCAGCTTTGCTCTCAGATATGTGAGTGAACTCTTCATTGATTTGAAAAAAATTATGACCTGACATACAAATTTTTTTTTATTTTCTAATCTTAGTAGGTATTTTGGAAAGGGTTTCTTTAATTTTTTAGGGCAGAATATTGTCTGATCTTAGGTTTGAGACCTTAAAAGGTTTGCAGAGGACATGGAGGTTGCTGTGGTGTCCTCTGATGGTTTCAGCTGATCAACTGAATGCTTCCAATCCTTTTATCTGCGAGGGGACTGCAGGCCCTGCTGGAAAGCAGGTGTTACTGCAGGGGACTTTCTCTGCTCTGTGCAATGAGTTAGCTGATAAACTCCTAGGGGAGCATTTTTCTGGTGAATTCAGAAATTGTTACCAGTGTATCAGAGGCACAAGAATTAACAGTAATGTTTGGAATTTGCAGTTATCCCACAACTTTTCCAGAAGATCAGTAATTTCTGAGAGCTGGCTCCTGTTTGCAGTATAGAGCAGTCAGCTCTGCAGCTGCAGGGTTGCTTCATGGATTGGTTGGTTTATTTTCCAAGGTTTACAGGTACCATAAACTGTTGCCAAAAGCAGGAGAAATGATTAATAATATTTTTTCGCCCCAATAGCCAAAATTCTCTCTGTGTGTGTGTGTCTGTGTTATTGGTATAAACAGCAAGTCTTCTTTTGAGTAGGAGTAAGACTTAGTTCCTAAAGACAGTGAATTGTAGCAGACACAAGGTCTAACATTTGTTCTTCTCCCCCTTTCTTGTTTTTTCCTAACAGACAATGCTCATTATTCTGTGGTAAATGATACTCAGATGTTCTGCAGCAGCAGGAAATTCAATGTATTGGTACCATTAAAGGCCTGATTCCATTTTCTAACTCCACAGTGCAAGTGAATGCATCCAACAGCCAGGGCAGCTTGATGAGTGATGCTGTAACAATTGTCAGGCCTCCAGGAGGTGAGTGTGAAAAAGTGCTTTTTCTGTGCCTGTAACAATTCCACAAACACTCTGTTGAACAAAATGTGATTTGTTATCTCAACTGAGGACTGGGAGTTCAGAAGAATAGGTTTGCATTAGTAGTTCTCACTACCAAAATTGTACTTTTGGCTTCTAATTTGTCACATGTTTAACTTTAAGAACTCGAGAATGAAAACAGTTGTATAGTTAACATATTGTGAAGGTGAGAGGTGTATTATGTATTTCATTTTTTTCCTGTGAATGGTGGTGTGTTCTATCAGGGACAGCTGATCTAGTCCAAGAATAGAGAGAGACTCACCTGCATTTTGGAACCTGTTTTAGAATAGAAGCTGAAAGTGCTGACAAGGAGCAGTTACTGGATAGACTTAGAGAATTTGTTTAATAACAGTAATATAAACCATTGGCAATATATTGAGCCAGAATCCACAAAGTTTTTAGTTGTAAGAAAGTCAGTTCCAATGTGCTGATTTACAGTGACTGAGGCTCCAAACCCCTCTGGCTGTTCTCTTCATAACAATTGGAAATGAGAGAATTGAGCAAATATGCCCTGAACACTGTGAGTGTTTTGTTCTGTGGTTTTGTTTTGGTTGATTGTTGGGGTTTTTTTGTCAAGAAAGGTTTTCCATTTCTAGCTGGTGTAGGTGTGTCCCTTTTGCATTCCCTTTTCATGGCCATTCACTTGGACAGAAGTTTTGTTTGATCAAAGAGCAGAGGAAGACAGGCTGCTGCTCAGATGGGAGCAGGAAGGTGAGGTTCAATCATCACCTGCAGAGAACAGAAAAGGATTCCCAAGGCATACCAAGAGAGATGAAGGTTGTCCTGGCTGCTGATTCTGTGCTGCATTGCAGAGTTGTCTCTGGGGGGTTCTTGGTGCTGACTCAGTAACTCGGTGCTGACTCATCCACAGAGCAGAGCCTCAAAGAATTGGTTTGTATTTCCTGTGTGAAACAGAAAAGGGAAGATACTCTGAAAAAAGAATGGCCTGAGCAGTGAAGGGCTTCTTTAAGCTCTCATGTGCTCTGTGTGTGATTTGCACAGCACAGGAATGTTCAGCAGTGACAGATGTGAGATTTTGCTTTGGACTCTTAAGCACCTGCCCTTTTCTGTCTGCTTGTTTGCCTCTGGAATACTGCATTGGCTTTGCCTATGGAATAGTGCATTGGCTCTGCCTATGGAATAGTGCACTGCCTATGGAATCCTGCACTGCCTCTGCCTATGGAATCCTGCACTGCCTATGGAATCCTGCACTGCCTCTGCCTATGGAATCCTGCACTGCCTATGGAATACTGCAGTGCCTATGGAATACTGCACTGCCTATGGAATGCTGCACTGCCTATGGAATCCTGCACTGCCTATGGAATACTGCAGTGCCTATGGAATACTGCACTGCCTCTGCCTATGGAATCCTGCACTGCCTATGGAATCCTGCACTGCCTATGGAATCCTGCACTGCCTATGGAATACTGCAGTGCCTATGGAATCCTGCACTGCCTCTGCCTATGGAATACTGCACTGCCTCTGCCTATGGAATACTGCACTGCCTCTGCCCCTGCCTGTGGGACTGTTTGGGTGCCTTGGGCCCAGCCGGTCCTTGTGCAGGGCTGTACCCTTGGGGGCTCTTGCTGGAGGGCGGGAGGTGTTTTTTGGGGGTGCTGGGCTGAGTTGGGGGCAGAGCCCCTGCAGTGGGTGGGGGGATGCGGGTCCCCCCCTGCAGTGGGGGTTGGTGTTGCTGGGTCAGGCCCCCCCAGCTCCATTGTCAGCCCGGTGCCGGCGGGGGGGACACAGCGGGTTTGGGGCCCCCCGGGAGTGCCGGGGGTGGGTGTGGAGCCCGGGAGCTGCCGAGAGAGGGAGGAGCCCCGGGACCCCCAGGAGCCTGAAACAGGTGGTGCGGAGAAGGGGAAGCCTGGACAGTGGGGACCCCTGGGATCTCCGGGACAACAAAGTGGAGAACCTGGAGAGGGGAAATGTCTGGGAATAAGGCACCCTGAAGGTGAGAGTCAGAGGAGAAGAGACCCTTGGGACCCCCAACACTCCCAGCATTTTTAAGTTGGACCCCCAGCATCTGAGACAGGAGAGACCCTCTGAACCCCAAAGAGGAGAGACCAGAGAGGGGGAACTTCTAGGAGACAGTTTTGGGCCAGGTCTTCATATTTTGGAGTATTTTCTGGCTGAACCTTAACTTTTTGCAGTTTGAGGGGGGGGTTCATCTCGCTGTTTCTGAGGGGTTTTCTGGCTGAATCTCAGAGGTTTGGGTTTTTCTGGGCTTAATCCTGGTGTTTTGGAGGTTTTTATGGACACAGGATGCCCGGTGAGTTCTAGAGATGGACTTGGGCAGGAGGAACCCCCAAGCCAACGTGCTCAGCCCTTGTTTTCCCCCCAGCAGGATCTGTCCTTCCCAAAGCTTGGCCAGATGGAGGAGGAGGCTGCGAGGAAGAGGAAGATGCCTTGGTCCCCCCAGGCAGGTGAGGAGGAAGTCAGTGTCCCTTTGGGCGGGTGTTGTGCTGGCTCTGTCAGCCGAGCATGGCCCCGGCTGCAGGACAACCCCGCTGGCGCCGCCGTCCTGCCGGGGCCGGAGTTGGGGGGATGTCCTTGGCCTTCCCTGTGGGCCGGAGGCCAATCCCCTGCCTGTCCTTCTTGCTTCCTGCCCCAGGCCCCGAGGTGAGGAGGGAGAGCCCGGAGGACAAATCCCCCCGTGAGACCCTGGTGGGAGAGGCCGTTTTGAAGGGCTCCCCGGCGCAGGAAGGCAGCGGGGAGGAAAAGGTCCGGAGATCCCCCCGCAGGAGGGGCTCCAAAGCCATCCCAGGGTGCTCTGAGGAGGAAAGAGCCAGCCTGTGCTGGGAAGGCGGCTGGAGCTTGAGGGGGAGCTCTGAGCTGGTGGTCCCTGAGCAACCTCCCAGCAGGGAGAAACCCTTCAGGTGCTTGGAATGTGGGAAGAGCTTCTGGAAGAGCTCCCACCTCCTCACCCACCAGCACATCCACACTTGGGAACGGCCCTACACATGTAGGGAATGTGGGAAGAGCTTCAGGTAGAACTCCAACCTGATCCAACACCAGCACATCCACAGTGGGGAATGGCCCTATACGTGTAGGGAATGTGGGAAGAGCTTCAGACAGAGCTCCACCCTTCGCACCCACCAGCGCATCCACAGTGGAAAATGGCCCTACAAGTGCTTGGAATGTGGGAAGACGTTTCAGATCAGGTCCAGTCTCCTCCTGCACCAGCGGACGCACACGGATGAGAGGCCCTTCTGCTGCACCGACTGCAGGAAGGGCTTCAACCAGAACTTCAACCTCATCACCCACCGGCACATCCACACCGGGGAGAGGTCCTACAAATGTGGGGACTGTGGGAAGAGCTTCTCCAGGAGCTCTGCCTTGACCTCACACCAACGGACCCACCAATACGGGCCCCCTATGAGTGCCCCGACTGCAGGAAGAGCTTCGGCTGCTGCTTGCACCCCGAATGAACCCCCTGATGGGGAGGCAACCCCTGGAGTCCAGTGACTGTCAGTCCATCCCTTTTGACCAGAAAAGGCCAGTCCCCTTTCCCAGGGGCAGGTTCTTCCAACAGAACCCTTCCTGGGGGTGTGTGGAGATTCCTGCCTTGGCTGGGGACCCCCCAGGGTCACTGCTGGAGGTTGAGAGCAGAGATCTCCCCACGAGCGTTGGTCTGGGGGAGTTCCATCCATCTCTAATTAAGAATTATTGCTTTGGTGCCAGCTTTAGTAGAATTGTTTCAACAATTGCTTTCGTGTAGAGCACTGTCCTGTCTTATCCTGTACTCCTGGTAGTTTTAGTGTGTATATTGTGCAGTAATTAATTCTGATGAAGATCTTTTGTCTGATCATTTGTAACCCTAAATAATTCATTTCTATCAATAGATTTTATTTGCCATCATTAAAACCTGGGGGATAAAAGTGGTTCAGTCACAGCTCTGTAATTCCCTTAAACTGAAGCTGTTGGCATGATCCAAGGCTGAGATTGGATCCAGCAGCCCCCAGCACCCCACAGGAAGTTGGGAGCTCAGGGGGGCCACCCCCTTTACCAACCTCCCTGTGCCCAAAGACCCCCATGGGACCGTTGGACCTGCCAGACCCACCCCCCCTTTTCCACCCTTCTCCCTGTTCCTCCCACTTGTCCATGGTCCCTCAATCCCCAGCCTGCCCAGGATCACTTTTGGGGTCCCAACCCTTAATTTTTTCTCCCTTTCCCACCCCTTCCACATCATCCCCCCACTCCCCAGCCCCCTCATGCTCAGTTTGGGGGTCCCACCCTCTTCTTTCCCCCCTCTTCTGACCTCTCCCATCCCATTCCCATCATCCCCCAAACTACAGTGCCCTGCCCCCCTCCACTTTTGAGGGGTCCCACTCCCCTCCCACTCAGTTTGGGGTTCCACCACCCCTTTTGTCCCCTCTGACCCCCCTTTTCCCACCAACTGCCCCCTTCCCACCCCCCACTCACCCAAGAGCTCCTCCCCCACAGCCGGGGGGCTCCCAGCACCACCAGTGCCCAGAGAAGTCCCCAGAAAAAGGGATTCGGTGGGGACCCTGGGTGTTCTTTGAGTGTGTTTGGGGGTCCTTGAGGGGCTGTGGGGAGGTTTTGGAGGTTTCCCAGCACCTTTTGGTGTGTGCTGGGTGCCCATTGAGGGGCAGGTGCCCTCCCAAAGCCCCCCCAGAGCGGGTTGACATTGGGGGAACACAGGGGGGTCCCAATTCCTCATCGATCGCAGGGCTGGTTCTGCCCCCCCCAAACTCGGTTCCACCCCTTGGGATTCCCCCATTGCCCCCGAATAACCAAGACTGGGGAGA
>NW_024104105.1:0-8136 GCF_003945595.2 Pipra filicauda | reverse complement strand
GTCGGTGGCCGTGGGTGGCACCGTGGTGGTCCAGGAGCCCGTGGGCCACTGTCCCTGCCCCTGAGTGTGCCCCTGGTGTCCCCCCAGGTGTCGGTGGCCGTGGGTGGCACCGTGGTGGTCCAGGAGCCCGTGGGCCACTGTCCCTGCCCCTGAGTGTGCCCCTGGTGTCCCCCCAGGTGTCGGTGGCCGTGGGTGGCACCGTGGTGGTCCAGGAGCCCGTGGGCCAGCTGCGGGGGGTGTGGGAGGCCACGAGCTTCTCCCTGGAGCGGCTCCAGGCCAACCCCGAGCTGGTGGCCCAGGAGGAGCAGGACCTGGGCCAGAGATGGGGACCCTCCTACCAGCTGACCTTTGACCCCTGCGAGGAGCCCCCCCTGCTGCGGCACATGGGTGGGACACTGGGGACATTGGGGGGGGACTGGGGACATTTGGGGGGGATTGGGGGGGATTGGGGACATTGGGGGGACATTTGGGGGGGACTGGGGACATTGGGGGGGATTGGGGACATTGGGGGGACATTGGGGGGACATTGGGGACATTGGGGGGACATTGGGGACATTGGCAGGGACATGGGGGGGGACATTGGTGGGGACATTTGGGGACCATTGGGGGGACACTGGGGGGACACTGGGGACATTGGGGACATTGGGGGACACTGGGGGACATTGGGGACATTGGGGACATTGGGGGACATTGGGGGACATTGGGGACATTGGGGACATTGGGGGGACATTGGGGGACATTGGGGGGACATTGGGGGAACATTGGGGGAACATTGGGGGGATTTGGGACATTGGGGGCAATGGGGGGATATTGGGGGGACATTGGGGGGATTGGGGTGGATTGGGGACATTGGGGGCAATGGGGGGACATTGGGGGACATTGGGGACATTGGGGGGATTTGGGATATTGGGGACATTTGGGGACATTGGGGGGACATTGGGGGGATATTGGGGGACATTGGGGGGACATTGGGGGGATTTGAGGACATTGGGAGGATTTGGGATATTGGGGATTTGGGATATTGGGGACATTGGGGGGACATTGGGGGACATTGGGGGACATTGAGGGATGTTTGGGACATTGGGGACATTGGGGACAATCGGGGGGATTGGGGGAATTGGGGACATCAGGGGACATTGGGGGAATTGGGGGTACTGGGGACATTGGGGGGACATTGGGGACATTGGGGGGACATTGGGGGACATTGGGGGGACATTGGGGGGACATTGGGGGACATTGGGGACATTGGGGACATTGGGGGACATTGGGGGGACATTGGGGGACATTGGGGGGGTTGTGCCACCCCGGATGTCCCCCCGCTGCCCCCCCAGGGGACGTTCCTGGTGACACAGGAGGTGACAAAGGCCTTGGTGACATCGGGGGACCCCGGGGGGGCCTCCCTGGTCCTCGTGGGCAGCGTGGTGGCCAAGGTGGGACCCCCACTTGTCACCGTCATTGTCACTTGTCACGGTCAGTGTCCCCAAAATGGGGGTAAAAGCCCTAAAAATGGGGATAAAGCCCCTGAAAACGCCAATTTTGGGGGGGATTTGGGGACATTGGAGGGGGTCCCAGGGGTGTCCCCTCCCCTTTGTCATTGTCACTTGTCACTGTCCCCTCCCCCCTGCCCAAAATTGGGGATAAACCCCCCAAAATGGGGATAAACCCCCCCAAAATTGGGGATAAACCCCCCAGAAACACGAATATTGGTTGGGTTTGGGGACACTGGGGGGGGCTGTGGACACCGAGGGGGGTCCCAGGGGTGTCCCCTCCCCTTTGTCATTGTCCCCTCCCCCCCAGGTGGGGAATTTGGGCCAAACCAACTACGGGGCCTCCAAGGGGGGGGTGGAGGGGCTGACCCGGAGCGTGGCCAAGGAGGTGGCCAGGTGGGGACACTGGGGGACATCTGGGGACATTTGGGGACATTTGGGAGGGGACAAGGGAAAATGGGGGGGAAAGGGAGAAAATTGGGGGATTTGGGGGGAATTCGGGGGAAAAATTGGAGGAAAAGTGGGGAAATTTGGGGGGAAATGGGGAAAAGTTGGAGGACTGGGGGGAAAATTTGGAGGATTTTGGGGGGATTTGGGGGAAAATTGGGGGATTTGGGGGGAAATGGGGAATTGGGGGAAAATTGGGGGAAAATGAGGAAGAAATGGGGGGAAATTGAGGGGGAAATTGGGAAAATTTAAGGGGGAAATGGGGAAAAATTGGAGAGAAAAGGGGGAATTTGGAGGGAAATATGGGAAAATTGGGGAATTGGGGGGAAAAGGGGGAAGAACTGGGGAAAACTGGGGAGAAAATAGGGAAATGGGGAAAAATTGGAGGGGGGATCGGTGGAATTTGGAGGGAAATTGGGGGGAAAAGGGGGAAGAAATGGGGAAAACTGGGGGGAAAATTGGGAAATGGGGAAAAAGGGGGGAATTTGGAGGGAAATGGGGAAAAATTGGGGGGAAATCGGGGAAAATGAGATTGGGGGGGTTTGGTGACCCGGGGGGGGAGTCGGTGACACCCTGGGGGGGGGTGACATGGGTTGGAGGGACCCCTCTGACCCCCCCCAAATCCCTCCCCCAAGGTTTGGGATCCGCTGCAATTCCGTCCTGCCGGGATTTATCGTCACCCCCATGACGGACAAAGTGCCCCCAAAAGTGCTGGACAAGGTGACAGCGGGGGGGTGGCACCTCCTGGGGACATTGGGGGGACAGTGGGGGACATTGGGGGACATTGGGGACATTGGGGGGACATTGGGGGACACTGGGGGACATTGGGGACTTAGGGGGGACACTGGGGAGGTGACACCAGAGGTGACCCTTGTGTGTGTGTGTGTGTGTGTCCCTCTCAGTTCGCAGGGATGGTGCCACTGGGACGACTGGGGGACCCTGAGGGTGAGTTGGGGACACTTTGGGGACACTTTGGGGACACTTGGAGGTGCCACCACCCCCCGGTGTCCCCCAGACGTGGCAGACGTGGTGGCTTTCCTGGCGTCGGGGGACAGCGGCTACGTCACCGGGGCCACCCTGGAGGTGACAGGTGGGGACCCCCCATGTCCCCCTAGTGTGTCCCCAGTGTGTCCTCAATGACCCCCCAGTGTGTCCCCAACGTCCCTCCAGTGTCCCCCCAATGTCCCCCCAATGTCCCCCCAGTGTCCCCCCAATGTCCCCCCTTTCCCTCTCTCATTCCAGGGGGTCTCTTCATGTGACGGATCCAGCCCCTCCCCCCGATGTCCCCCCAATGGGGGGGAGGGGCAGACCTCAAAATTTGGGGGGTTGGGATGGGGGGGAGGCCCCGAGTTTGGGGAGAGGGGACCCCAAAATTTGGGTGGGGGACAAAAGGGGGTCCCAAAAATTGGGGAGGGTCCCAAAACTGGGGAGGAGGGGCCTAAAGTAGGGGAGGGGCTCCCCCAAAATATGGGGGGGAACCCCAAAACTGGGGGGGGGTCGAGGGAGGGGGGTGGAAGCCCCTCCAAAAAACCACCCGGAGCTGTTGCCATGGAGATGGTTATTGGCCACGCCCACCGAGACCACGCCCACCCCTCCCCTCCCTTAAATTTCTAAAACAACAAAAATAAACATTTTGGACCTCAAAATTGAGGTTTTTTTGGGGTGGAGACCCCAAATTTTTGGGGTGGGGGTTTGGGAGGGGTCTCTAAAATTCGGGGGGCGAGGTCAGATGTGGCCCTGCCCCCTCTTGACCCTACCCCCCTTAAAACCTCCTCTAAAACGACAAAAATAAACATTTTGGGCCTCAAATTTTGGAGTTTTCTGAGGCAAACCCCCCCAAGAGTTTTGGGAGGTGTCCCCAAAATCCGGGAGGGGTGGAGTTAAGAGAGGGTGGAGCCAAATCCTCCATCTTTTCTGCCTTAAACCTCCTCTAAAACGACAAAAATAAACCTTCTGGATGCCAAATTTTGGAGTTTTTAGAGGCAAAATCCCCCAGAATTACCCCTAATTAGCACATAATGCCCGGGGTTCATGTTAATAATTAATTAGCCCATAATAGCTGTGGGTAAATCATTAACCCCTAATTAATCCATAATATCCGTGGGTTCCCATCAATCCCAAATTATCCCAAATGGTCCCAAACAGTCCCAAATTATTCCAAATAGTCCCAAATGATCCCAAATCCCAAATGGTCCCCAAACTCAAATCCCAAATCCCAAATCCCATGTGGTTCCAAATCCCAAATAAACCCCAAATCCCAAGTAAACCCTAAATCACCAGTGATTCCCAATCCCATGTAGTTCCAAATCCCATATAAAAGCAAATCCCAGAAGTTCCCAAATCCCAAATAACCCTTAAATCCCCAATAATAGCAAATCCCATATATTCCCCAATCCCAAATAAACCCCTAAATCTTCAATAATTCCCAAATCCCAAATAAATCCCAAATCCTCAATAATTCCCAATCCCATATATTCCCCAATCCCAGATAATAGCAAATCCCAGGTGTTCCCAAATCCCAAATAACCCCTAAATCCCCAAGAATTCCCAATCCCGTATAATCCCAAATGCCAAATAAATCCCAAATAATAACAAATCCCATTGAGGTGGTTTGAAGCTGGCTCCCTGCCAAGTCTCCAAACCTCACCACAAGAGCTCCCCCCCCCAAAACCAAGGGAGAAGACAAAAAAAACAAGAGAACTAAAACGAGAGAGAGACAGCTGAAGCAATATATATATAAATATAAATATATTTACACTTATATTACACTTATATACAATTGAAATATATGTACAATTTCAAAAGGAAAGGGGAAAGGGAAGGGGAAGGAAAAAAAGGAACAAAAGCAAAATAAAATATACACGATCACTCTCCCAAGATCTAACAAGTAAAAGAATTAGCAAAGGATATCTCCCTGCTCTCCTTGGCACAACAGAAAGTGGCTCTGGAACGACCCCGGCACCCTCCGTCTGCCAAGGTCGGCAGGGCCTTACCAGGCCTCGCTCCCCAACCCGACAGACTCCACACAGGGAACCTGCACCTCCAAAGCTGGAAGGAAAGAGGGCAAAGGCCTCTCCTCCTTTCTTCTTATAGCCCGGCTTAGGTAAAAACCGTGGGGAATAGCGGGGAAATCTGGGCACTGCCTGGGTTACAGACTGGTCATGAAGGAAGGCCCAGCCTAAAGTACCACAGACATCACATCCTCCTCTGTGACATCACATCCTCCTCTGCGACATCACATCCTCCCCATGACATCACAGCTCCTCTATGATGTCACATCCCCCTCTGTGACATCACATCCCCCTCTGTGACATCACATCCTCCCCATGACATCACATCTCTCCGTGACATCACATCCTCCTCTGTGACATCACATCTCTCCTGTGACATCACATCCTCCTCTGTGACATCACATCCTCCCCATGACATCACATCTCTCCTGTGACATCACATCCTCCTCTGTGACATCACATCCCCCTCTGTGACATCACATCCCCCTCTGTGACATCACATCCTCCTCTGTGACATCACATCTCTCCTGTGACATCACATCCTCCTCTGTGACATCACATCCCCCTCTGTGACATCACATCCTCCTCTGTGACATCACATTCTCCCCATGACATCACATCTCTCCTGTGACATCACATCCCCCTCTGTGACATCACATCCCCCTCTGTGACATCACAGCTCCTCTATGATGTCACATCCCCCTCTGTGACACCACAACTCCCCTATGAGATTACATCCTTCCGGTGACATCACACCCTCCTCTGTTTCATCACATCTCTCCTATGACATCACATCTATCCTGTGACTTCAAACTCTCCTGTGATATCATATTGTCCCTGTGATGTCACGTCCTCCCCTGTGAAATCACAGCTCTCCTATGACATCCCATCCTTCCTGTGACATCACATCCTCCTCTGTGATGTCACATCCATCATATGACATCACATCTCTCCTATTACATCACAGCTCCACTGTGACATCAGAGCTCCCCTATGACATCACATCCTTCCTGTGACATCACATATCTCCTATGACATCAGATCATTCCTGTGACATCACATCCTCCTCTGTGATGTCACATCCTCCTCTGCGATGTCACATCCTCCCCATGACATCACATCTCCTCTACAACGTCACATCCATCATGTGACATCACATCCTTCCTGTGACATCACATCCCCCCACTGTGACATCATGTCTCCCCTATGACATCACATCTTCTCTGTGACATCACATCCTTCATGTGACATCACATCCACCCTTATGACATCACAGCTTCCAGGTGACATCACATTCCTTCTGTGACATCACATCGTCCCTGTGATGTCCTCCACTGTGACATCACATCTCCTCGTGACAGCACACCCTCCCCTGTGACATCACATCACTCCTATGACATCACTTCCTTCCTATTACACGACATCTCCTCTATGACATCACATCCTCCTCTCTGGCATCAGATGCAACATAACAGCTCCTCTCTGACATCACATCCTTTATGTGACATCACATCCTCCCCGTGATGTCAAGGGGATATGTGATGTCATAGGAGGGGAGGACGTGATGTCAGAGGGACGATTTGATATCACAGCAGAGGTTTGATGTCACAGGATGGATGTGATGTCCCAGAGGAGGATGTAGCTGCTCCATCTCAGTCACCTCAGAGGGGCCCTCACGGGTACCTTGTCCCTCCACAGATTTCCCGGAACAAGCCTGATCTTGTGCCCCTCCCCCATCATGTCCTGTTTAGAACCCTGGGACACTGTGGAACCTCATGGAACCCAAGGGACCCTGGGACACTGTGGAACCTCATGGAACCCAAGGGACCCTGGGACACTGTGGGGGCTCATGGAACCAAAGGGACCCTGGGACACTGTGGGGGCTCATGGAACCAAAGGGACCCTGGGACACTGTGGGGGCTCATGGAACCCAAGGGACCCTGGGACACTATCAGGAGCCTCGTGGTGCCCAGGGCTGAGGAATCCCGTGGGTGCAGGTGGCTCAGGGAGCAGCTGCAGTCGGATCCAAACTATTCTCATATCACCTGAAGATGACCCTGCTAACAGAGGTCCTGTGTGTTCCCTCTGCTCTCTGGGCACTTGCATCCTTTGAGAGCTGCCCATCACTCTGGTAGCCAAGAGCACAGGGCGGGGGATCCCCTGGAGGGGGAGCAGAGACATCTTTCCTAGATCACCTTGCTCAGAGCCCCATCCAAGCTGGCCTTGAATGTTTGCAGGGATGGGGCATCCACCACCTCCCTGCAAATGTCTTCCTGTGTTTCAGCATTCTCACTATGAAATATTTCTTCTTTATCTCTAGTCTGAACTTACACTTTTTTAGTTTAACTTCCTCACCCCCTGTCCTATTGTGACAGGCCCGACTGAACCCTTTGCCCACATGTCTCTAAAAAGCTGCCTTGATGTACTGGAAGGCCCCAAGGAGGTCTCCCCACAGCCTTTTCTTCTGCAGGCTGAAGAGCCCCCACTCTCTCAGCCTGTCTCCATGCGAGAGGTGCTGCAGCCCTGGGATCCCCTTGGTGGCCTCCTCTGGAAGTGCCCCAAGAGGTGCGTGTCTTTGCTGTGCTGAGGAGCCCATGGAGCTGCAGGAGATGCCAGGGCTGGCAGGGGAATCCCCCCAAGCCATTGCCATTGCGGGTGGGTGCGTTGCAGACAGCCAGAGGAGCCCAGAGCTGGAGGCAGCACTGCAGGGGGGTCTCAGCTGAGCGGAGCAGAGGGGCACAACCCCCCTCCCCTGCTGCCCACGCTGTGGGATGAGCCCAGGACACGGGGGGGTTGTGGGCTGTGAGCTCCCATTGCTGGCTCCCATCCTGCTTTTCATCCCCCACTATCCCCATGGCCTTGGATGCAGGGCTGCTCTCCATCCCTTCAGTCCCGAGCCTGGCCCTTGAGATCTGGGGGCATTTGACACCCGCTGGCTCCTTTGATCCCCTTTCCCATCCCTCCCAGAGCCCAGGGAAGGACTGAGGGGCTTTGGCTGATTGTCCCTGATCCTCCCCTGCCCCAACACCAAGCTGTGCTCCTTGGGGACGGTGCTTGGACAGCCCCAGTCAGACCCTGTTTCCCGCTGTGCCCCCAAACCACCGGGTGCCCCAGGGGACGTGGGAACACACATGGACACAGGAACACACCCGTGGATGTGGGACCACACCCACCCAGACAGACACAGAGCA
>NW_024104104.1:0-8222 GCF_003945595.2 Pipra filicauda | reverse complement strand
CATTATGACATGTCTGGGCTTTATGAGGTCAGTGTGATGATGAGGCCTGCACCATTATGACATGTCTGGGCTTTATGAGGTCAGTCTGATGATGAGGCCTGCACCATTATGACATGTCTGGGCTTTATGAGGTGAGTGTGATGAAGAGACTTCCACCATTATGACGTGTCTGGGCTTTTGATGTTAGTGCCATGAGGAGGCCTGCAGCATTATGACATGTCAGGGCTTTATCAGATCAGCGTGGTGATGAAGCCTGCACCATTATGACATGTCTGGGCTTTGTGATGTCAGTGTGATGATGAGGCCTGCACCATTATGGCATTTCTGGGCTTTATGACATCAGTGTGATAATGAGTCCTGCACCATTATGAGGTGTCTGGGCTTTATGAGGCCCGTGTGATGATGAGGCCTGCAGCATTATGACATGTCTGGGCTTTATGAGGTCAGTGTGATGATGAGGCCTGCACCATTATGACATGTCTGGGCTTTATGAGGTCACTGTGATGATGAGGCCTGCGCCATTATGACATCTCTGAGCTTTATGACGTCAGTGTGGGGATGACGCCTGCACCAATATGACATGTCTGGGCTTTATGAGGTCACTGTGATGATGAGGCCTGCACCATTATGACGTGTCTGGGCTATATGAGGTCAGTGCCATGACGAGGCCTGCACCATTATGACATGTCTGGGCTTTATGAGGTCGGTGCCATGAGGATTCCTGCATTATTATGACAAGTGTGGGCTTTATGAGGTCAGTGTGATGATGAGACCTGCACCACTATGACGTGTCTGGGCTTTATGATGTCAGTGTGATGATGAGGTCTGCACCATTATGACATGTCTGGGCTTTATGATGTCAGTGTGATGATGAGGTCTGCACAATTATGACATGTCTGGGCTTTATGACTACAGTGTGATGATGAGTCCTGCACCATTATGAGGTGTCTGAGCTTTATGAGGTCAGTGTGATGATGAGGCCTGCACCATGTTGACGTGTCTGGGCTTTATCATATCAGTGTGGTGATGAGGCCTGCACCATTATGACATGTCTGGGTTTTACGGTGTCAATGTGACAATGAGGCCTGCACCATTATGACATGTCTGGGCTTTTGATGTTAGTGCCATGAGGAGGCCTGCACCATTATAACATGTCTGGGCTTTATGATGTCAGTGTGACGATGAGGCCTGCACCATTATGAGGTGTCTGGGCTTTATCAAATCAGTGTGGTGATGACGCCTGCACCAATATGACATGTCTGGGCTTTATGAGGTCACTGTTGATGATGAGGCCTGCACCATCTATGGACATGTCCTGGGCATTGAGGTCATTGCAAATGAGGACCTGAAACCATTATGAGGTGTCTGGACATTATGAGTCAGTGTGATGATGAGGACCTGCCACCATTATGACATGTTTGGCTTTATGCGGTCCGTGTGCTGAATCAGGTCTGCACCATTATGACATGTCTGGGCTTTATGATGTCAGTGCGATGATGAGACCTAACCATTACGAATGTGCCTGGGCCTTTGCTACATGGTGATGATGAGTCCTGCACCATTATGCGGTGTTGGGCTTTATGAGGCCAGTGTGATGATGAGGATTCCTGCACCATTATGACGTGTCTGGGCTTTATCAGACCAGTGAGGTGATGAGGCCTGCACCATTATGACATGTCTGGGCTTTATGAGGTCAGTGTGATGATGAGGCCTGCACCATTATGACATGTCTGGACTTTATGAGGTCGGTGCCATGAGGAGGCCTGCACCATTATGACATGTCTGGGCTTTATGATGTCAGTGTGATGATGAGGCCTGCACCATTATGAGGTGTCTGGGCTTTATGAGGTCAGTGTGTTGATGAGGCCTGCACCATTATGACGTGTCTGGGCTTTATCAAATCAGTGTGGTGATGAGACCTGCACCATTATGTCGTGTCAGGGCTTTATGATCTCAGTGTGATGATGAGGCCTGCACCATTATGACATGTCTGGGCTTTATGAGGTCAGTGCCATGATGAGACCTGAACCATTATGAGTTGTCTGGGCATTATGAGGTCAGTGTGATGATGAGACCTGCAGCATTATGAGGTGTCTGGGCTTTATGAGGTTGGTGTGATGAGGAGGCCTGCACCATTATAACATGTCTGGGCTTTATGAGGTCAGTGCCATGACGGGACCTGCACCATTATGACATGTCTGGGCTTTATGAGGTCAGTGTGATGATGAGACCGGTACCATTATGACATGTCTGGGCTTTATGAGGTCAGTGCCATGATGACGCCTGCACTATAATGACGTGTCTGTGCTTTATCAAGTCACTGTGAGGATGAGGCCTGCACCATTATGCGGTGTGTGGTCTTTTTGAGGTCACTGTGATGATGAGGCCTGCACCATTATGACATGTCTGGGCTTTATGAGGTCAGTGTGATGAAGAGACTTCCACCATTATGACGTGTCTGGGCTTTATGAGGTCACCGTAATGATGAGGGCTCTACCGTTATCAGGTGTCTGGGCTTTATGATGTCAGTGTGATGATGAGGTCTGCACCATTATGACATGTCTGGGCTTTATGATGTGAGTGTGATGATGAGGTCTGCACCATTATGACATGTCTGGGCTTTATGGCATCAGTGTGGTGGTGAGTCCTGCACCATTATGAGGTGTCTGGGCTTTATGAGGTCAGTGTGATGATGAGGCCTGCACCATTATGACGTGTCTGGGCTTTATGAGGTCAGTGCCATGAGGAGGCCTGCACCATTATGACATGTCTGGGCTTTATGAGGTCACTGTGGTTATGAGACCTGTACTATTATGACATGTCTGGGCTTTATGATGTCAGTGTGATGATGTGGCCTGCACCTTTGTGACATGTCTTGGCTTTATGAGGTCTGTGCCATGAGGAGGCCTGCACCATTATGACATGTCTGGGCTTTATGAGGTCAGTGTGATGATGAGGCCTCCACCGTTAGCAGGTGTCTGGACTTTATGAGGTCAGTGTGATGATGAGGCCTGCACCAGTATGACATGTCTGGGTTTTATGAGGTCAGTGTGATGATGAGGACTGAACCATTATGAGGTGTCTGGGCATTATAACGTCAGTGTGATGATGAGGACTGAACCATTATGAGTTGTCTGGGCATTATAAGGTCAGTGTGATGATGAGACCTGCACCATTATGAGGTGTCTGGGCTTTATGAGGTCAGTGTGATGATGAGGCCTGCACAATTATGAGGTGTCTGGGATTTTTGAGGTCACTGTGATGACGAGGCCTGCACCATTATGACATGTCTGGGTTTTACGGTGTCAATGTGACAATGAGGCCTGCACCATTATGACATGTCTGGGCTTTATGAGATCAGTGTGATGATGAGGTCTGCACCATTATGACATGTCTGGGGTTTATGATGTCAGTGTGATGATGAGGCCTGCACCATTATGACATGTCTGGGCTTTATGAGGTCACTGTGATGATGAGGCCTGCACCATTATGACATGTGTGCGCTTTATGACATCAGTGTGGGGATGACACCTGCACCAATATGACATGTCTCGGCTTTATGAGGTCACTGTGATGATGAGGCCTGCACCATTATGACGTGTCTGGGCTTTATGAGGTCGGTGCCATGAGGAGGCCTGCACCATTATGACATGTCTGGGCTTTTGATGTTAGTGCCATTAGGAGGCCTGCACCATTATGACATGTCTGGGCTTTATGAGGTCAGTGTGACGATGAGGCCTGCACCATTATGAGGTGTCTGGGCTTTATGAGGTCAGTGTGATGATGAGGCCTGCACCATTATGACATGTCTGGGTTTTATCAAATCAGTGTGGTGATGAAACCTGCACCATTATGTCGTGTCAGGGCTTTATGATCTCAGTGTGATGGTGAGGCCTGCACCATTATGACATGTATGTGCTTTATGAGGTCAGTGCCATGATGAGGCCTGAACCATTTTGAGGTGTATGGGCATTATGAGGTCAGTGTGATGATGAGACCTGCAGCATTATGAGGTGTCTGGGCTTTATGAGGTCAATGCCATGAGGAAGCCTGCAGCATTTTTACATATCTGGGCTTTATGAGGTCAGTGCCATGATGACGCCTGTTCTATAATGACGTGTCTGGGCTTTATCAAGTCACTGTGAGGATGAGGCCTGCACCATTATGGGGTGTGTGGTCTTTTTGAGGTCACTGTGATGATGAGGCCTGCACCATTATGACATGTCTGGGCTTTATGAGGTCAGTGTGATGAAGACACTTCCACCATTATGACGTGTCTGGGCTTTATGAGGTCACCGTAATGATGAGGGCTCTACCGTTATCAGGTGTCTGGGCTTTATGATGTCAGTGTGATGATTAGGTCTGCACCATTATGACATGTCTGGGCTTTATGATGTGAGTGTGATGATGAGGTCTGCACCATTATGACATGTCTGGGCTTTATGACATCAGTGTGGTGGTGAGTCCTGCACCATTATGAGGTGTCTGGGCTTTATGAGGTCAGTGTGATGATGAGGCCTGCACCATTATGACGTGTCTGGGCTTTATGAGGTCAGTGCCATGAGGAGGCCTGCACCATTATGGCGTGTCTGGGCTTAATGAGGTCACTGTGGTTATGAGACCTGTACCATTATGACATGTCTGGGCTTTATGATGTCAGTGTGATGATGTGGCCTGCACCTTTGTGACATGTCTGGGCTTTATGAGGTCAGTGCCATGAGGAGGCCTGCACCATTATGACATGACTGGGCTTTATGAAATCAGTGTGATGATGAGGCCTCCACCGTTAGCAGGTGTCTGGACTTTATGAGGTCAGTGTGATGATGAGGCCTGCACCATTATGACATGTCTGGGTTTTATGAGATCAGTGTGATGATGAGGACTGAACCATTATGAGGTGTCTGGGCATTATAACGTCAGTGTGATGATGAGGACTGAACCATTATGAGTTGTCTGGGCATTATAAGGTCAGTGTGATGATGAGACCTGCACCATTATGAGGTGTCTGGGCTTTATGAGGTCAGTGTGATGATGAGGCCTGCACAATTATGAGGTGTCTGGGATTTTTGAGGTCACTGTGCAAACCCCAATGAGGGGCCTGACCATTAGACGTGTCTGGGCTTTATTGAGGTCAGTGTGGATGATGAGCGCCTGCACCATTCTGAGGCTGTCTGGGCTTATTATGTCAGGTGTGATGAGGCTTGCACCATTATGACATGTCTGGGCTTATTGAGTAAGTGCCATGATGAGACCTGGCCACCATTGTTGTCATGTCTGGGCTTTATGATGTCGGTGCCCCTTGAGGATTCCTGCATTATTATGACATGTCTGAGCGTTATGAGGTCATTGCCATGATCCGACCTGCACCATTATGACATGTCAGGGCTTTATGAGGTCAGTGCCATGATGAGGCCTGCACCATTATGACATGTCTGCGCTTTATGAGGTCAGTGCCATGATGAGGCCTGCACCATTATGACATGTCTGGGCTTTATGAGGTCAGTGTGATGAAGAGACTTCCACCATTATGACGTGTCTGGGCTTTTGATGTTAGTGCCATGAGGAGGCCTGCAGCATTATGACATGTCAGGGCTTTATCAGATCAGCGTGGTGATGAGGCCTGCACCATTATGACATGTCTGGGCTTTGTGATGTCAGTGTGATGATGAGGCCTGCACCATTATGGCATTTCTGGGCTTTATGACATCAGTGTGATGATGAGTCCTGCACCATTATGAGGTGTCTGGGCTTTATGAGGTCCGTGTGATGATGAGGCCTAGTTCATTATGACATGTCTGGGCTTTATGAGGTCAGTGTGATGATGAGGCCTGCACCATTATGACATGTCTGGGCTTTATGAGGTCACTGTGATGATGAGGCCTGCGCCATTATGACATCTCTGAGCTTTATGACGTCAGTGTGGGGATGACGCCTGCACCAGTATGACATGTCTGGGCTTTATGAGGTCACTGTGATGATGAGGCCTGCACCATTATGACGTGTCTGGGCTATATGAGGTCAGTGCCATGACGAGGCCTGCACCATTATGACATGTCTGGGCTTTATGAGGTCGGTGCCATGAGGATTCCTGCATTATTTTGACAAGTCTGGGCTTTATGAGGTCAGTGTGATGATGAGACCTGCACCACTATGACGTGTCTGGGCTTTATGATGTCAGTGTGATGATGAGGTCTGCACCATTATGACATGTCTGGGCTTTATGATGTCAGTGTGATGATGAGGTCTGCACAATTATGACATGTCTGGGCTTTATGACTACAGTGTGATGATGAGTCCTGCACCATTATGAGGTGTCTGAGCTTTATGAGGTCAGTGTGATGATGAGGCCTGCACCATTTTGACGTGTCTGGGCTTTATCATATCAGTGTGGTGATGAGGCCTGCACCATTATGACATGTCTGGGTTTTACGGTGTCAATGTGACAATGAGGCCTGCACCATTATGACATGTCTGGGCTTTTGATGTTAGTGCCATGAGGAGGCCTGCACCATTATAACATGTCTGGGCTTTATGATGTCAGTGTGACGATGAGGCCTGCACCATTATGAGGTGTCTGGGCTTTATCAAATCAGTGTGGTGATGACGCCTGCACCAATATGACATGTCTGGGCTTTATGAGGTCACTGTGATGATGAGGCCTGCACCATTATGACATGTCTGGGCTTTATGAGGTCAGTGCCATAATGAGACCTGAACCATTATGAGGTGTCTGGACATTATGAGGTCAGTGTGATGATGAGACCTGCACCATTATGACATGTCTGGGCTTTATGAGGTCAGTGTGATGATCAGGTCTGCACCATTATGACATGTCTGGGCTTTATGATGTCAGTGCGATGATGAGACCTGAACCATTACGACATGTGTGGGCCTTATGACTACAGTGTGATGATGAGTCCTGCACCATTATGAGGTGTCTGGGCTTTATGAGGCCAGTGTGATGATGAGGATTCCTGCACCATTATGACGTGTCTGGGCTTTATCAGACCAGTGAGGTGATGAGGCCTGCACCATTATGACATGTCTGGGCTTTATGAGGTCAGTGTGATGATGAGGCCTGCACCATTATGACATGTCTGGACTTTATGAGGTCGGTGCCATGAGGAGGCCTGCACCATTATGACATGTCTGGGCTTTATGAGGTCAGTGTGATGATGAGGCCTGCACCATTATGAGGTGTCTGGGCTTTATGAGGTTGGTGTGATGATGAGGCCTGCACCATTATAACATGTCTGGGCTTTATGAGGTCAGTGCCATGACGGGACCTGCACCATTATGACATGTCTGGGCTTTATGAGGTCAGTGTGATGCGCGGGCCTGCACCATATGACAGTCTGGGCTTTATGAGGTTCAGTGCCATGATGAGACCTGAACAATTATGAGTTGTTCTGGGCCATTATGAGGTTCCGTGTGATGATGAGACCTGTCCCGAATTATGCGGTGTCTGAGGCTTTATGCGGTTGGTGTGATGATGAGGCCTGCACCATTATAACATGTCTGGGCTTTATGAGGTCAGTGCCATGACGGGACCTGCACCATTATGACATGTCTGGGCTTTATGAGGTCACTGTGATGATGAGGCCCGCACCATTATGACATGTCTGGGCTTTATGAGGTCAGTGCCATGATGACGCCTGCACTATAATGACGTGTCTGTGCTTTATCAAGTCACTGTGAGGATGAGGCCTGCACCATTATGCGGTGTGTGGTCTTTTTGAGGTCACTGTGATGATGAGTCCTGCACCATTATGACATGTCTGGGCTTTATGAGGTCAGTGTGATGAAGAGACTTCCACCATTATGACGTGTCTGGGCTTTATGAGGTCACCGTAATGATGAGGGCTCTACCGTTATCAGGTGTCTGGGCTTTATGATGTCAGTGTGATGATGAGGTCTGCACCATTATGACATGTCTGGGCTTTATGATGTGAGTGTGATGATGAGGTCTGCACCATTATGACATGTCTGGGCTTTATGGCATCAGTGTGGTGGTGAGTCCTGCACCATTATGAGGTGTCTGGGCTTTATGAGGTCAGTGTGATGATGAGGCCTGCACCATTATGACGTGTCTGGGCTTTATGAGGTCAGTGCCATGAGGAGGCCTGCACCATTATGACATGTCTGGGCTTTATGAGGTCACTGTGGTTATGAGACCTGTACTATTATGACATGTCTGGGCTTTATGATGTCAGTGTGATGAT
>NW_024104103.1:0-8225 GCF_003945595.2 Pipra filicauda | reverse complement strand
TTCCCTTAGACGGTGGAGCCGATGGCTGTCCAGTCTGTGAGCAGGATGGTCTTGTGATGCCCTGCTTGGGTGTATAGGGTCCCGACTGGGTAGAGTAGGAACCAGTGTCTAGGGTTTAGAGGTTTTTGGCTTTCGTTGTGAGCAATCCCTAAATATTTGAGAGCTGTGTGTTTGAACATTTGCCCATGTCATTTGCAGGGGCGGTCTTGGGAGCAGCTGAAGAGAGAGAAGCCTTGTAGGTGAGTTGGGGAGGCAGCAGGAGGAGCGGGGATCCACTGCAGCTTTAGAGATGCCTTCTAATTTTGTGTCTCACTCACTCAGGTATCCCGGAACGTGACATCCACAGTGTCCGACTCCGGTCAGGGCCTGGGTGCTGGTGAGTCGGGGGATCACTGGGGTTTGAGCCCCATGCCACACAACTCACGTATTGCTTATGGTTTTCTTTCTCGCAGTTGGCTCCTAGTAGTCTGACGATGGCAGGAACATCTGAGCCAGCCCAGGTGCGCGCCGCTGCAGCCCAAGATGGATGCATCCCCTTCACTTGGAAGATAAGTGCAGGCAAGCCCCAAGAGGGGTTGGGAGTGGATGCAGTCGTGCCTCGCCTGGAGGGATTTTGAAAATATCCGGGCGGGGGATCCTGGAACAGGTGAGATTTGGATGCAAAAATTCCAAAGGGGAAGGGCTTACTTTTATCATTGGATTCCCGTGGACGGGCAGAAAGCATTCTGGTGTTGTCACGAGTCCTTTCTCTCAGGCGTGTTTGGTGTCACATGGTGTGTGGGTCACGTTGGGTTGTCCCTGACTTGGGTCGCCTGGAACTGCTCTTGCACCGTCCCGTGGATCAGTGGGTAGATAGAATATTGCTCAGAGTCTCCCATCAACATGTCAGTTCCCTTAGACAGTGGAGCCGATGGCTGTCCAGTCTGTGAGCAGGATGGTCTTGCGATACCCTGCTTGGGTGTATAGGGTCCCGGCTAGGTAGAGTAGGAAGCAGTGTCTAGGGTTTAGAGGTTTTTGGCTTTCGTTGTGAGCAATCCCTAAATGTTTGAGAGCTGTGTGTTTGAGCATTTGCCCATGTCATTTGCAGGGGCGGTCTTGGGAGCAGCTGAAGAGAGAGGAGCCTTGTAGGTGAGTGGGGGAGGCAGCAGGAGGAGCGGGGATCCACTGCAGCTTTAGAGATGCCTTCTAATTTTGTGTCTCACTCACTCAGGTATTCCGGAACGTGACATCCACGGTGTCTGACTCCGGTCAGGGCCTGGGTGCTGGTGAGTAGGGGGATCACTGGGGTTTGAGCCCCATGCCACACAACTCACGTCTTGCTTATGGTTTTCTTTCTCGCAGTTGGCTCCTAGTAGTCTGACGATGGCAGGAACCTCTGAGCCAGCCCAGGTGCTCCTCCTCTGCATCAAAGCTGGATTGACATCCCCGGCTCTCAGAAAGATAAGTGCAGGGCAAAGCCCCAGAGAGTGGTTGGGAGTGGGTGCAAGTCTGTGCCTCGCCTGGAGGGATTTTTGCAATTAGTCCGGTGCAGGGGGTATCCTGTGACAGGTTATTTGGATGCATCAAAGGAAGGGCTTACTTTTTATCATTGGATTCCCGTGTGCCGGGCAGAGCAGTTCTGGTGTGTGTCACGTCCTTTGTCTCGTGCGTGTTTTGTGTCCTTCGTCTCTTAATTGTGTCACATGGTGTGTGTGGTCACAGGTGTGGGGTGTCTGACTTGGGGTCAGCCTGGAACTGCTCTGCCCTGCTCCGGGGATCAGTGGGTAGATAGAATATTGCTCAGAGTCTCCCATCAACATGTCAGTTCCCTTAGACAGTGGAGCCGATGGCTGTCCAGTCTGTGAGCAGGATGGTCTTGCGATGCCTTGCTTGGGTGTATAGGGTCCCGACTGGGTAGAGTAGGAACCAGTGTCTAGGATTTAGAGGTTTTTGACTTTCGTTGTGAGCAATCCCTAAATGTTTGAGAGCTGTGTGTTTGAGCATTTGCCCATGTCATTTGCAGGGGCGGTCTTGGGAGCAGCTGAAAAGAGAGGAGCCTTGTAGGTGAGTTGGGGAGGCAGCAGGAGGAGCGGGGATCCACTGCAGCTTTAGAGATGCCTTGTAATTTTGTGTCTCACTCACTCAGGTATCCCGGAACGTGACATCCACAGTGTCCGACTCCGGTCAGGGCCTGGGTGCTGGTGAGTAGGGGGATCACTGGGGTTTGAGCCCCATGCCACACAACTCACGTATTGCTTATGGTTTTCTTTCTCGCAGTTGGCTCCTAGTAGTCTGACGATGGCAGGAACCTCTGAGCCAGCCCAGGTGCTCCTCCTCTGCATCAAAGCTGGATTGACATCCCTGGCTCTCAGAAAGATAAGTGCAGGGCAAAGCCCCAGAGAGTGGTTGGGAGTGGGTGCAAGTCTGTGCCTCGCCTGGAGGGATTTTTGCAATTAGTCCGGTGCAAGGGGTATCCTGTGACAGGTTATTTGGCTGCATCAAAGGAAGGGCTTACTTTTTATCATTGGATTCCCGTGTGCCGGGCAGAGCAGTTCTGGTGTGTGTCACGTCCTTTCTCTCATGCGTGTTTTGTGTCACATGGTGTGTGTGGTCACAGGTGTGGGGTGTCTGACTTGGGGTCAGCCTGGAACTGCTCTGCCCTGCTCCGTGGATCAGTGGGTAGATAGAATATTGCTCAGAGTCTCCCATCAACATGTCAGTTCCCTTAGACAGTGGAGCCGATGGCTGTCCAGTCTGTGAGCAGGATGGTCTTGCGATACCCTGCTTGGGTGTATAGGGTCCCGGCTAGGTAGAGTAGGAAGCAGTGTCTAGGGTTTAGAGGTTTTTGGCTTTCGTTGTGAGCAATCCCTAAATGTTTGAGAGCTGTGTGTTTGAGCATTTGCCCATGTCATTTGCAGGGGCGGTCTTGGGAGCAGCTGAAGAGAGAGGAGCCTTGTAGGTGAGTGGGGGAGGCAGCAGGAGGAGCGGGGATCCACTGCAGCTTTAGAGATGCCTTCTAATTTTGTGTCTCACTCACTCAGGTATTCCGGAACGTGACATCCACGGTGTCTGACTCCGGTCAGGGCCTGGGTGCTGGTGAGTAGGGGGATCACTGGGGTTTGAGCCCCATGCCACACAACTCACGTCTTGCTTATGGTTTTCTTTCTCGCAGTTGGCTCCTAGTAGTCTGACGATGGCAGGAACCTCTGAGCCAGCCCAGGTGCTCCTCCTCTGCATCAAAGCTGGATTGACATCCCCGGCTCTCAGAAAGATAAGTGCAGGGCAAAGCCCCAGAGAGTGGTTGGGAGTGGGTGCAAGTCTGTGCCTCGCCTGGAGGGATTTTTGCAATTAGTCCGGTGCAGGGGGTATCCTGTGACAGGTTATTTGGACGCATCAAAGGAAGGGCTTCCTTTTTATCATTGGATTCCCGTGTGCCGGGCAGAGCAGTTCTGGTGTGTGTCACGTTCTTTGTCTCGTGCGTGTTTTGTGTCCTTCGTCTCTTAATTGTGTCACATGGTGTGTGTGGTCACAGATGTGGGGTGTCTGACTTGGGGTCAGCCTGGAACTGCTCTGCCCTGCTCCGTGGATCAGTGGGTAGATAGAATATTGCTCAGAGTCTCCCATCAACATGTCAGTTCCCTTAGACAGTGGAGCCGATGGCTGTACAGTCGGTGATGGGGATGGTCTTGCGATGCCCTGCTTGGGTGTATAGAGTCCCGGCTAGGAAGAGTAGGAACCAGTGTCTAGGGTTTAGAGGTTTTTGGCTTTCCTTGTGAGCAATCTCTAAATGTTTGAGAACTGAGTGTCTGAGCATTTGCCCATTTCATTTGCAGGGGCGGTCTTGGGAGCAGCTGAAGAGAGAGGAGCCTTGTAGGTGAGTTGGGGAGGCAGCAGGAGGAGCGGGGATGCACTGCAGCTTTAGAGATGCCTTCTAATTTTGTGTCTCACTCACTCAGGTATCCCGGAACGTGACATCCACAGTGTCCGACTCCGGTCAGGGCCTGAGTGCTGGTGAGTAGGGGGATCACTGGGGTTTGAGCCCCATGCCACACAACTCACGTCTTGCTTATGGTTTTCTTTCTCGCAGTTGGCTCCTAGTAGTCTGACGATGGCAGGAACCTCTGAGCCAGCCCAGGTGCTCCTCCTCTGCATCAAAGCTGGATTGACATCCCCGGCTCTCAGAAAGATAAGTGCAGGGCAAAGCCCCAGAGAGTGGTTGGGTGTTGGGGCAAGTCTGTGCCTCGCCTGGAGGGATTTTTGAAATGAGTCCGGTGCAGGGGGTATCCTGGAACAGGTTATTTGGACGCATCAAAGGAAGGGCTTACTTTTTATCATTGGATTCCCGTGTGCCGGGCAGAGCAGTTCTGGTGTGTGTCACGTCCTTTCTCTCATGCGTGTTTTGTGTCACATGGTGTGTGTGGTCACAGGTGTGGGGTGTCTGACTTGGGGTCAGCCTGGAACTGCTCTGCCCTGCTCCGTGGATCAGTGGGTAGATAGAATATTGCTCAGTCTCCCATCAACATGTCAGTTCCCTTAGACAGTGGAGCCGATGGCTGTCCAGTCTGTGAGCAGGATGGTCTTGCGATGCCTTGCTTGGGTGTATAGGGTCCCGACTGGGTAGAGTAGGAACCAGTGTCTAGGCTTTAGAGGTTTTTGACTTCCGTTGTGAGCAATCCCTAAATGTTTGAGAGCTTTTTTAGTTTGAGCATTTTCCCATGTCATTTGCAGGGGCGGTCTTGGGAGGCAGGCAGATGAAGAGAGAGGAGCCTTGTAGGGACTGGGAGGCAGCAGGAGGAGCGGGGATCCACTGCAGCTTTAGAGATGCCTTCTAATTTTGTGTCTCACTCACTCAGGTATCCCGGAACGTGACATCCACGGTGTCTGACTCCGGTCAGGGCCTGGGTGCTGGTGAGTAGGGGGATCACTGGGGTTTGAGCCCCATGCCACCCAACTCACGTATTGCTTATGGTTTTCTTTCTCGCAGTTGGCTCCTAGTAGTCTGACGATGGCAGGAACCTCTGAGCCAGCCCAGGTGCCCCTCCTCTGCATCCAAGATGGATTGGCATCCCCTGCACTTGGAAAGATAAGTGCAGGGCAAAGCCCCAGACAGTGGTTGGGAGTGGGTGCAAGTCTGTGCCTCGCCTGGAGGGATTTTTGAAATGAGTCCGGTGCAGGGGGTATCCTGGAACAGGTTATTTGGACGCATCAAAGGAAGGGCTTACTTTTTATCATTGGATTCCTGTGTGCCGGGCAGAGCAGTTCTGGTGTGTGTCACGTCCTTTCTCTCATGCGTGTTTTGTGTCACATGGTGTGTGTGGTCACAGGTGTGGGGTGTCTGACTTGGGGTCAGCCTGGAACTGCTCTGCCCTGCTCCATGGATCAGTGGGTAGATAGAATATTGCTCAGTCTCCCATCAACATGTCAGTTCCCTTAGACAGTGGAGCCGATGGCTGTCCAGTCTGGGAGCAGGATGGTCTTGCGATGCCTTGCTTGGGTGTATAGGGTCCCGACTGGGTAGAGTAGGAACCAGTGTCTAGGGTTTAGAGGTTTTTGGCTTTCGTTGTGAGCAATCCCTAAATGTTTGAGAGCTGAGTGTTTGAGCTTTTGCCCATTTCATTTGCAGGGGCGGTTTGGGCGCCAGCTGAAAGAGGCGGAGCTTGTAGGTGAGTTCGGGGAGCAGCAGGAGGCGGGCTTGGATCCAATGCACTTTTAGAGATTGCTTTCTAATTTTGGCTCACTCAATCAGGTATCCCGACCGTGCATGACAGTGCGACTCAGGTCAGGGGCCTGGTGTGTGATTTAGGGGATCCCGGGTTTGAGCCCATGCACACACAACTCAATGCTAGTTTTCTTCTAGCAGTGGCTCCTAGCGTCTGCGGATGGCAGGAACCTCTGAGCCAGCCCAGGTGCCCCTCCTCTGCATCCAAGATGGATTGGCATCCCTTGCACTTGGAAAGATAAGCGCAGGGCAAAGACCCAGAGAGGGGTTGGGAGTGGGTGCAAGTCTGTGCCTCGCCTGGAGGGATTTTTGCAATGAGTCCGGTGCAGGGGGTATCCTGGAACAGGTTATTTGGACGCATCAAAGGAAGGGCTTACTTTTTATCATTGGATTCCCGTGTGCCGGGCAGAGCAGTTCTGGTGTGTGTCACGTCCTTTCTCTCATGCGTGTTTTGTGTCACATGGTGTGTGTGGTCACAGGTGTGGGGTGTCTGACTTGGGGTCAGCCTGGCACTGCTCTGCCCTGCTCCGTGGCTCAGTGGGTAGAAGATATGCCGTCTCCCCTTCAAATGTCAGTTCCCTAGACCGTGGAGCGATGGCTGTCAAGTCTGGAGCAGATGGTCTCGATGTTACCTGCTGTGTATAGGGTCAGGACTTGGGTCAGTAGCGTTAGAGAGGAACCGGTTCTGGGTTTGGAGGTTTTTGGCTTTTGTTGTGAGCAATCCCTGAATGTTTGAGAGCTGAGGGTTTGAGCATTTGCCCATTTCATTTGCAGGGGCGGTGTTGGGAGCAGCTGAAGAGAGAGGAGCCTTGTAGGTGAGTTGGGGAGGCAGCAGGAGGAGCGGGGATCCACTGCAGCTTTAGAGATGCCTTCTAATTTTGTGTCTCACTCACTCAGGTATCCCGGAACGTGACATCCACAGTGTCTGACTCCGGTCAGGGCCTGGGTGCTGGTGAGTAGGGGGATCACTGGGGTTTGAGCCCCATGCCACACAACTCACGTATTGCTTATGGTTTTCTTTCTCGCAGTTGGCTCCTAGTAGTCTGACGATGGCAGGAACCTCTGAGCCCGCCCAGGTGCTCCTCCTCTGCATCAAAGCTGGATTGACATCCCCGGCTCTCAGAAAGATAAGTGCAGGGCAAAGCCCCAGAGAGTGGTTGGGAGTGGGTGCAAGTCTGTGCCTCGCCTGGAGGGATTTTTGAAATGAGTCCGGTGCAGGGGGTATCCTGTGACAGGTTATTTGGACGCATCAAAGGAAGGGCTTACTTTTTATCATTGGATTCCCGTGTGCCGGGCAGAGCAGTTCTGGTGTGTGTCACGTCCTTTCTCTCATGCGTGTTTTGTGTCACATGGTGTGTGTGGTCACAGGTGTGGGGTGTCTGACTTGGGGTCAGCCTGGAACTGCTCTGCCCTGCTCCGTGGATCAGTGGGTAGATAGAATATTGCTCAGAGTCTCCCATCAACATGTCAGTTCCCTTCGACAGTGGAGCCGATGGCTGTCCAGTCTGTGAGCAGGATGGTCTTGCGATGCCTTGCTTGGGTGTATAGGGTCCCGACTGGGTAGAGTAGGAACCAGTGTCTAGGGTTTAGAGGTTTTTGACTTTCGTTGTGAGCAATCCCTAAATGTTTGAGAGCTGTGTGTTTGAGCATTTGCCCATGTCATTTGCAGGGGCGGTCTTGGGAGCAGCTGAAGAGAGAGGAGCCTTGTAGGTGAGTTGGGGAGGCAGCAGGAGGAGCGGGGATCCACTGCAGCTTTAGAGATGCCTTCTAATTTTGTGTCTCACTCACTCAGGTATCCCGGAACGTGACATCCACGGTGTCCGACTCCGGTCAGGGCCTGGGTGCTGGTGAGTAGGGGGATCACTGGGGTTTGAGCCCCATGCCACACAACTCAGGTATTGCTTATGGTTTTCTTTCTCGCAGTTGGCTCCTAGTAGTCTGACGATGGCAGGAACCTCTGAGCCAGCCCAGGTGCTCCTCCTCTGCATCAAAGCTGGATTGACATCCCTGGTTCTCAGAAAGATAAGTGCAGGGCAAAGCCCCAGAGAGTGGTTGGGAGTGGGTGCAAGTCTGTGCCTCGCCTGGAGGGATTTTTGAAATGAGTCCGGTGCAGGGGGTATCCTGTGACAGGTTATTTGGACGCATCAAAGGAAGGGCTTACTTTGTATCATTGGATTCCCGTGTGCCGGGCAGAGCAGTTCTGGTGTGTGTCACGTCCTTTCTCTCATGCGTGTTTTGTGTCACATGGTGTGTGTGGTCACAGGTGTGGGGTGTCTGACTTGGGGTCAGCCTGGAACTGCTCTGCCCTGCTCCGTGGATCAGTGGGTAGATAAAATATTGCTCAGAGTCTCCCATCAACATGTCAGTTCCCTTAGACAGTGGAGCCGATGGCTGTCCAGTCTGTGAGCAGGATGGTCTTGCGATACCCTGCTTGGGTGTATAGTGTCCCGGCTAGGTAGAGTAGGAACCAGTGTCTACGGTTTAGAGGTTTTTGGCTTTCCTTGTGAGCAATCTCTAAATGTTTGAG
>NW_024104102.1:0-8282 GCF_003945595.2 Pipra filicauda | reverse complement strand
AAGTCCTGTCAATTGCTGTATGTTTTTCTCTGTGCCTGGAACCTCTCCCATCCTGAATCTTGTTCCTTCACAGCCACACACAAAAGCAAAGCAAAACAAAGATATAATACACTACTTCCCATGGGCAGGTGTTCAGCCATTTCCAGAAAAGCAATGCCTTATTGCACGTATCAGAGACTTGGGAAGAGAAACTCCATCACTCCAAACGTCTCTGCTTCTTCCTTCTTCTCCCCAGTTTTATATTCTGTGAGTGATGTCATATGGTATGGAATATCCCTGTTGTCAGTTTGAGTCACTTTTTCTGTCTGTGTGTCCTCCAAATTTCCCATGCAACCCCAGCCTTTTTGCCAGCTTGGCAGTATGAAAAGCAGAAAAGGTCTTGGCTCCGTGTAAGCACTGCTAAGCAATAATAAAAAATCATCTCTTTTAGCATCACAAACATGAGGTTCCCATTGGTCCATTTCTGTAGGCTGTCAAAGTTCTTTTGAATTGCAGTGCACCAATTTGCTGTACTGACCAATCCTTCCAGTGTATTATCACTGCAAAGATGCTGAGGGTGCACTCTGTCTCATAGTCCATCCTATAAACAAAGATGTTGAAGATTTCTTGACCTTGGAAGATTCTGTTCTTAAAGACCTGACAATTCCCTTGAGCTCCTTGCACTTCAGAGTAAGCCTCTGGGAACCCACCTATGAGTTTTCCTGAATAAACTGAATTTTGTTCATTTGAAGTCCAGGGTCTATACTCTGCTATTCTCCCTCCTTTCTCCCATGAGGAGATCAAACTCCACTGTTCATGGCAATGGCAGACAAAGTTGCCATTGATTGTCATATCCCCAACCAGTTCTTCCTTTTAGTAAAGAACAGATCCAGCTGTGTATCCCTTACTTTTTCCATTTATCATCTGAAGGTCTCACTGTTTAGAAACCTTGACTGCTTCCATTCAGCAGCTGTCAGGGAGTTTAATGTTCCCCATAAGATCCTCGTTGTGTGATACAGAGACCTCCTTGAGATATTTACAAACAATTTTTATGCTTTCTCATGCTATTTGAGTAGTCTAGAACAAACTTGTAACACAACATCACTCACACTGCCCCTCCTCTGAATCTCACCCGCAAGCTCTTAACCTGCAGACCATACATCTCACAGACGAGCTACCTAGGTCTGAGCTGCTCCTTCACAGAGAGGGCAACTTCCTCATCATTTTACTTGATATCTTTCTTGAAGAGCCTTGATCCTTCTGTCACAGAACTTGACTCATGTAAGCTATTCCACCTCAATTACTCTGTTCTTGTGACCATATATAACGTCAGAGATTCTGCTGCGGTTTTTGTAGGCAGTGAGCATTTCTGCATGTTGTGGTCACTTGATCCTGGCTGAACACCAGGTTCACACTAAAGCTGCACTATCACTCACCTCCTCAGCTGGACAGGGGAGAAAAAATATAGCAAAAGGCTTGTGGGTCAAGATAAGGACAGGGAGAGATCACTTACCAATTATTGTCATGGACAAAACATATTCAGCTTGGGGAAATTAATTTAATTTATTAGAAATTAAATCAGAATACAGTAATGAGAAAAAAAAAGTCAAAATATTAGAAAAACTTCCCCCTACCCCTCCCTCCTTTGTGGTCTCCCCTTTTGTCCTGATTTCTCTACCTCCTCCCTTCAAGAAGTGCAGGGGAAAAGGGAATGGGGGTTACAGTCAGTTCATCACACATTGTCTCTGCTGCTCCTTCTTCCTCACACTCTTCCCCTGCTCCAGCATGAAGTTTCTGACAGGTGACAGTTCTCAATGAAATTCTCCAAAATGGGTCCTTTCCATGGGCTGCAGTCCTTCAGGAATGGATTTCACAGAGTCATGGGTACTCCAGCATGGGCTTCTCTCTCCATGGGTCCTGCCAGGGGCCTGCTCCAGCACATCCTCTCCATTGGAAAGCCTCCTTCAGGCACATCTACCTGCTCTGTTGTGAGGTCTTCTGTGGGCTGCATGTGAGTATCTGCTCCACGCATGGGCTGCAGGGGGACCTCCATGGCCTGCAGGGGGACAGCCTGCCTCACCACAGTCTTCATCACAGCTGGGGGAATCTCTGTTCTGGCAAATGAAATATCTCCTCCCCACCTTTTTCTTTGACCTTGGTGTTTGCAGAGTTTCTCTCACAGATTATCATTCCTCTCTCCTGACTGTTATTCTGCAACAGTTTTTCCCCAGTTATCACAAAGGCACTGCCACCATTGCTGATGGGCTCAGCTTTGGTCTGCAGCAGGTCTGTCTGGGTCACCCCTTTGGCCTCCTTGCTATAAAAACCTTGCCGCACAAACCCAGCTTGTGTGTACA
Organism: Pipra filicauda; assembly: GCF_003945595.2. Classification (NCBI taxonomy): domain Eukaryota; kingdom Metazoa; phylum Chordata; class Aves; order Passeriformes; family Pipridae; genus Pipra; species Pipra filicauda. The sequence continues at coordinate 5,946 of NW_024104102.1, read as the reverse complement.
GTTGAAGAGGTTCTCCTTTTGCCCTGTTTTTTTATTTTTGAAGTCACTCTCGTTCCCGTAATCTTGCAGTCTTTGTTCTCTACCCGTCTTCCACTTCTTATGCCGTAGAGAGTTTGCATATATTTAGAAATAATAAATTACAAAGGGCATTATTTTAATGCAGGAAATAGTTCCTCTTCCAAGAAAAAATATAAGTGCAGTAAATATGTGGGGGTTTTATTCCTTAATATTTTACAGGAAGATTTTTTTTCTACAGCACACATAGCATGTTCCAATGAACAACTAGATGGTCACATTGTGCTGATTTGGCTGAAGTTTTTGTTCATTTTCAGCTGCTAAACTTACATTAAATGATAACTTCAATACTTTAAGCACTTAATCCTTTGTGTGAAAAATTACTGTTTCAGTCCAGTTATGTTATGCTTTAGTGAATCACGATTCATGCTTTTAAAAACTGAGATGTCATACCACAGTACTATAGTTACATAAGAAAAAATATCTATAAATGAGGACATATTAGGGCCATCATATATAAAATCATAAATAATGACTGAAAGCCTGTAGCCAGAATTAAATTATTCCTCAGAATTTAGCTGCTAGTTTCCACTTCGCATTTACATGTTGTTCTTTTTTTTCTCCAGAAATTGAAACTTAATTTACTTCAATTACAGAAAGTTTTAAAAACAAACTTATTTTGATTACTACATCTCAAATTGGCAATTAGTAGCTGAAAAAGAGTGGGACTTTTCCATTACTAGCAAACTCCGTTCCTGGTTTCCTGCAGGCAAGCAAAAGAACTAAATGGAAAGAAACATCCCTCCCCCAAAAAACAAACAAAAAACAACAACAAAAGAAAAACAAACCCAAACCCAAATGTTACAGAATACCACATATCCTTGATTTCCAAAGTCCTAATTCATCAAGGCAGAGAAATAACAGCATCATGTATCAGGTCAGGAACCCAAATTGCGAATAAAGAAGAGATTTATTTTCAAGATTTATTATCAGAGCATGTTTGTATTTCTGTTCTCTTCTTCACGTTTTAATATTTTAAATTTTTCCAGTTATATTGAATCACCATATTCCACCCTGGGGTTAAGCTGTAGGGGAAGACTTATCTTGCAAAATTCATCCTTTATTGTAATATTTCTATTAAAATTATAAAATTACAACAGTTAGGACAAATGGGTCTCAAACACATTATCAGAAGTACTGTAGTCCATACTTCTGCTACAAGTTAAAATACATACATAAACCCTTCCTGACAGCTGTTTGTCTAAGATGTTATTAAAAGCTAAATAAATTATGGAGATTCCACAGTATTCCTTACAAGTTATGGCGTTTCCCCTGGGCCCAATTTTAGTGTCTGTTCTCTTCAAAGTTTTTGTCAATGACCTGGACACAGGAGTCTGGTTCAGACACAGAAGTTGATAATGATACTAATTTAGGAAGAGCTTATCATTGCCTCAGGGGTAGAGAGGCCGTACAGAAAGATCTTGATAGATGAGAGTACTTGGCAAATGCCAGCCTCTGAATTTTAACAAGGACAAATGCTGGATTCTAAACTCAGATGGTGTAATCCCGGATGTATGTATAGACTGGGGAACCAGAGAATGGAGTAAGGCCCCGCAGAAAGGAATTTGGGGATTTTATTTTATGGTAAGCAAAATGAGTCAAGTGTGCCCTGGCATCCAGCAGGCGAACCATTTCTTGGGGTGCATTAAGCTAACTGGTCAAAAGAAGTCATTGTCTCACTGTACTCAGCATTGGTGTGGCCTCACCTTAGTACTGTGTGCAATTGGGGCTCCAGATTGTAAAATGGATACAAAAATATAAAATGAGTCCAAAGACAGTGAAAGGACTAGAGGACAAGATTTGGGAGCAGCTGGAAAGAGTAGGTTTGTTCAGCTTTGAGGAGTCTAAGGGGCCACCCCACTGCTCTCTAAAATTGCTTTATGACAGGAACCAGAGAGGGAGATGACGATGTCTTCTGTCACGTATCTGGAGATAGGATGTGAGGGAAAGGTTTACAGCTGCATCAGCAGCAGTTCAGATTGGAAACTGAATTCATTCCAATCGCCTGGTTCAATTTTGGTGCTCTAAACTGGACACAGTTCTCTGAGTGAGACTTTGTAAAGGTGGAAGGATTTCTTCACATTTTATTTACGATAACAATTATCATACATGCCCATTTTCTATTAGCTCTTGTTGTAAACATTCATGGAAGTTACACTACAATTATTCCACTCTTTAGAAGCCCCTGTGAATGAAGACAAAACATCAGTGAAAAACTAGTTGTCATCCATTTTGAAGTAGGTAGAAGATGCATAAAGTACATATATATACACACATACACACACACAAGTAACACAGAGCATGATGTGTAATAATATATGTGTATGTATAATGAAATATGTACTACTTTGCAGTATCTCATAGATTCATTCCAGCTGAATTTTTGTTTTTCTTTGTTTCAATTTGGATTTTTTTTTATTCTGTTTTGGGTTTTTTTTTTTTTTTTTTGGAAGGGGGGAGGGTATTGGTTTGTTTGGGTTATTCTGTATTTCTTCTGACAACATTCTGGTGTTATGTCATTATCTCTATTTCACTAAATCTATGGGACTTTTGAATTTCCAATTATGTATGGTGTTTCTGAATGTTTTGTGAGGATACAGATAATATCAACCTTGCATCCTTCTGCATTTCTGAAAGCTGAACAATTTTTCTTCCTCAGCTGACAGATTAGTGGTTCAACTTGAATGAATGCTTACTTCACAGGATTGATTTTTTTTGAAGTTGGATAGGCTAGAAGATATGAGAGCGGTGTTTTTTCTGCATGGATTCACAAGAGCAAAAAGAGAAATATTTTCCTCTGTGACGCAGTTGTGCAAGAGTTCTTCAAAGCTTCCTACTTTATAGCCAGAGTCAAGAATATACATGTTATGCATGCAGTAGTAAAACATCTGTGTGAGTTGCTGAAATGGTAATTTACTGTTATTTGAGCAAATGGCAACTACATTTATTTGAGCAATTTTTAAAAATGCAAAATATTCCCAACTGTTCTTCTGACTATCTAGCTGTCTGCAACATACTCATTCCTTAATATTTGTGGTTTATGTAAATATATTGCCTCTTATTCCCACCTCACATATAAAGCTCCAGCTAGCAATAATTTATTTAACTCAGATAATTTTCAAACTGATCTAGCTCTGAATTTGGATTATTTCTTTGACTGAATATGCAGTGCTATACACCTGTCTCCAGATAGTCTGAGAAGATACTGGATATGTTAGAGTTAACCTTTTACTGCAGGTGAGGGATAAGTAACTGGTTGCAAGTGATTTAAAATCCCCATAATAGGGGATAGAAGACTGAAATCAGAAGATAAGAGTGCATGAAAGTGATCAGACAGAATGGGACGCATTCTGGAAGTGTTCAAGGCCAGATTGGATGGGGCTTTTGTCATTGGCAAACTCGTAGAGGGTGCACTTGATTCCACTGTCCACGTCACAACAAAGATGTTAAACAGTGCTGGTTCCAATACTACTCATCCCCCAGGAAATACCACCCATCACTGGTCTCCACCTGGAAATAGAGCCATTGACTGCAGCTTCTTGAGTGCAACCTTCCAACTGATGCCTTATCCACTGAATGCTCCATCTGTCACATCAACATCTCTCTAATTTAGAGACAAGGATGTCATGCAGGACAGTATGGGTTTCCCTTTCCCCATCCTCGACGTGGGGGATCCCAGCTCTAGTTCCCTCTCCGTCTGAAGAACCATTTCCGACGTCTTGTGGGACGGGGAAGGGGGACTCCAGAAACAGGGTTTTTCAGGCCCCGAGCCTGGAGGGGAGAGGTGCCCTCCCCTCCCCCCAGCACCCACGTGGCTCCATGGCAGGCACAGAGACAGCACACCGGCGTGGAGAGGAGGCAAGAGAGAGTTTATTGTTGGGAAGGGGTTTATAAGGCTTTTAGGAGGGTCAAAGGGGAACCAATCACGAGTTCAGGGTCACACAAAAGAAACCATCAGGTAAAGGGTCAACAGCCAATAGGAAGGGGTTAAACAAAGGACCAATGGGACGCCTCAGGACACCTTTCCCAGGACACTCCTGCATGGGAGATAACAGTTGCTGTGGGGGGGTGCTGGGAAGAAGAAACACGTGTTTGCAAAGGGACCACAAAGAGCCATTTTAAGACATGTTTAAACAAGTTTCTCATCAGATATAGTGCTACATCCCAACCTTTTTTATTCCCTAAAGATGAATATGTCTTTTATTGATATATGGATTTTAAATTTACCCATTCTCTTAGTGTCTGAGGGTGTCCCTATAAAACAGAATTTAAAAATGGTTTTATTGATGAAACAAGTTTTTCACTGGCACAAACTTTCAATTTACTGCAGAACCAAACAAACTACTTATTGCTGTTAATTTTAGTTTCATTAGAGTCCAAATGGTTGTTTTCTTCTGTTTCTCGGAGGCAGTCTCGGCGACCGGAGGGGCTGCGGCGGTGGCTGCTGCGGCCGCATGTCGGGACGGGGGGTTGCTGTGTGCAGGAGCAGGGCGCAGGCGGGATCGGCGGGGGCCGGGGCCGTCAGCAGCGCCGGGGTCTCGGCGGGGCGGCGGCGGCACTGCGGGTGTCCGGTCCGATCTGTTGCGGGGCGGGGTGCACCCCGGGCGGCTCGGCGGGAGCTGCAGCAGCGAGGCAGGAGCGGGGCTGGCTGATGTCGGGGCTTCCCCGGATCCGCGGCACGGGGCCGGCCCGGGGCCGGGCGGCGCGAGCGGCAGCTGATGTCGGGGCTGCGGCGCGGGGCCAAGCGGCGCGAGCGGCACGGCGGGCGGCGCGGGGCCGCGCAGGGGGATTGCTGCGGAGCTGTTTCGAGCAGCTTTAACCCTTTTTTCGCCATGCTGGCGTGGTAACTATCTTTCAGGTTAGCAAGCAGTCTTATTAGATGACTTGCAGATGGAATTACATATGTTCTTTAAGCTTGCTTTTTCTCTCTTAAAGAGGCATGCACGCTTCTTGTAGTTACAGGTTTACAGGGGGAGAGGTTTAGGGAGTATGCCGAAGTTTCCTTAAAAGGGAATATGCCGGGCCTGCTCCTTACCTGACTGTCCTCAGGAAGGTTGAAGATACTCAGATCAGGCTCCTCTCTTGTGGTGATGCAAGCCTGATAATATCTTTTGCCGCTTAGACCCGGTTCGCCGTTGACACAGACGTCGCCCCAGCCTGTGCTTAGGATTGCTTTTATCTTCACAGAAGAGTTCAAACAATCGTGGCCTCACCACGTGGCCCAATTACAGCGAATTGAGGGGGATGGGGGAGACTTCGGGGCGCCGGGGAACACAGATATCGCATCTGTGCTTTAGGAATCCACCTATCTTCATAGAAGAGTTCAGCAAGATTCGTTTCCTCACACGGTGGGCACCAGATATGGGTTTCCCTTTCCCCATCCACGACGTGGGGGAGCCCAGCTCTAGTTCCTTCTCCGTCTGAAGAACCATTTCCGACGTCTTGGTGGACGGGGAAGGGGGACTCCAGAAACAGGGTTTTTCAGGCCCCGAGCCTGGAGGGGAGAGGTGCCCTCCCCTCCCCCCACCACCCACGTGGCTCCAGGGCAGGCACAGAGACAGCACACCGGGCGTGGAGAGGAGGCAAGAGAGAGTTTATTGTTGGGAAGGGGTTTATAAGGCTTTTAGGAGGGTCAAAGGGGAACCAATCACAAGTTCAGGGTCACACAGAAAAAAACCATCAGGTAAAGGGTCAACAGCCAATAGGAAGGGGTTAAACAAAGAACCAATGGGACGCCTCAGGACACCTTTCCCAGGACACTCCTGCATGGGAGATAACAGTTGCTGTGGGGGGGGTGCTGGGAAGAAGAAACACGTGTTTGCACAGGGACCACAAAGAGCCATTTTAAGACATGTTTAAACAAGTTTCTCA
>NW_024104101.1:0-8327 GCF_003945595.2 Pipra filicauda | reverse complement strand
TGGGGACACTCCCGGCCCTGGGTGACCCCCTCAGGGACTTGGGGATGAGGGGGGAGGTGGGTTGGGGATTTTGGGGGGGGCACATCTGGAGGGCGCCGCTGGGGTGGGGGTCGGGGACAGGGGTCTGTGTCCCCCCCCGTCCCCAGGGACGTGGGACAGGGGCCCTGAGGGACCCCCCCGCAGGCGGGGTGAGGTGAGGAGGGGGCACAGCCCCCCCACAGCCCCCCCTCCTCCCTGCTGGCCCCCCCAGGGACCGGGGGTGTGAGACCCAGGGAGGTGACACCGCGTCCAGGAGAGGCAGGACCCCGGTGGGGACAGGGATGGGGACAGAGGGACAGAAGGACAGCGGGACCCTCCCCATGTCCCCCCCGAGCCCCCCGTGCTGCCCCCCCAGCTCAGCCCTGAGAGGGCAGCGCTGGCACCGCATCCCCAGCCCTGAGGGGGCACCCAGCCCAGCCCCAGGGGACCCCCCCGCGCCTGCCACACCCCCCAGAAGGAGGAGGGCTTACCAGCGGAGGGTGTGAGAGGAGTGATCCCCCCGGGAGCGCCCCCCCCCGTGCCCCCCAGGTCCCGGATAGGTGTGGGTGGATCCCCCCGTGCCCCCCAGGTCCCAGCGAGGTGTGGGGGTCCCCCCGTGCCCCCCCCCCGTGCCCCCCGTGCCCCCCGTGCCTGTCGATGATCACGGGGTCCGAGGGGGTCTCGTTGCGGTTCCCGCAGCTCTTCTTGTCACAGCAGCGGCTGGACGCGGGGACAGGAGGGGACGTGAGGGGAGGGGGGGCCGGGGGACCCCCCCGCACAGCCCCCAAACCCCGGGGGCACCCGCCAGACCCCCGGTTCTCCCCCTGGACCCCCTGTCACCCTGTGGGGGGGTCTCCAGGACAGGGGCAGGGGTGACATGACACGGGGGGGACACACACAGGAGGGGGGGTCACCCCGGGGTACCCCTCCCCACCCCCCTTGGGGCTGGGGGGCGATCTGGGGGTCGGGGGGGGCACCCCTGCCCTGGGAAACACTCGGGGAGCCAAAGGGGGGGCTCTGAACTGGGGAGGGACCCACCCCCCCATCCTGGGGGGCTTCACATCACCCCGGGGGGGTCTGAACCAGTGGGACCCACCCCCCATGGCCGGGGGGCTCCACGGCACTGTCCCCCCCCCGGGGACACGGCAGGGCCGGGCTGGTGCCACCCCACACAGCCCCCCAAACACGGGGGGCCGGTCCCGGGGGGCACGGGGGGGGAGGGGGGTCCCCGGGGGGCTCGGGGGGGTCCGGGGGGGCTTCGTTAGAGCGGCTCCGGGGATCAATTAGCGGCGCTGGCTCGTTAATTGGCACAAACAGAGCGGGGCTGGTAAACAAGGGCGGGCACTGACGGGGCACTAACGGGGCACAGGGGACCCCCCCGGGCCCCCCCAGGCCCACCCACCTGCACATGATCTCGTGGGTGAGCAGCACCCGGCACATCTCGGGGTTCTTGTCCTGCCCCTCGTAGATGATGGCCTGGGGGGGCACGGGGGGGGCAGGGGGTGGCACCACAGCCGCGCCCCCCCCGCGCTCCCGGGGGTGCCCACCCCGCAGCCGGGGGCTCCTGCTCGGCTCAGACACCCCCGAGCGTGCCCGGGGGGCTCGGGGGGGGTCGGGGGGGCTCGGGGGGTCGGTACCTGCTTGGACATGGAGTCGATGAGCCGCACGTAGAGATCCTGCTCTGTCCGGAGCCCTGCAGGAAAGGGGGGGGTCAGCCCCGCCTGGGCCCCCCCCGGGGCCTCTCCAGCCCCCCCCCGGACCCCTGTGAGCCCCCCCGAGCCCCCCCAGCCCCCCCAGCACCGTTGCTGTAGAGCAGCTGCAGCCGGTAGTGGATCCCGTTGTTGGTCTTCTCCCCGTTCTGCTCCTGGGGGGACACAGGGATGGGGGGGTCAGGGGGTGGGAGGGGGTCAGGGGGGCGTGGGGGGGACACACAGATGGGTGGGGGATTGGTTGGATGGGGGGGACACGGCTGGGGAAGGTCAGTTGGATGTTGGGGACACAGCTGGATGTGGGGGGGGACATGGATGTGGGGATCAGTTGGAAGTAGGGGACACAGTTGGATGTGGGGGGGACACGGTTGGATGTGGGGATCAGTTGGATGGGGGGGCCTAGTTGGATGTGGGGGACATGGATGGATGGGGGGGACAAGGACGGATGGGGGGGACACAGATGGATGGGGGGGACACGGATGGGGGGGACACGGATGGATGAGGGGTCAGTAGGATGTGGGGGGAGACAACTGGATGTGGGGAGAACACAGATGGATGTGAGGACACCAATGGGGGACAATTGGATGGGGGGGACATGGATGTGGGGGATCAGTTGGATGGGGGGGACACAGCTGTGGGGGATCGTTTGGATGGGGGGGACATGGATGTGGGATCAGTTGGATGTTGGAAGGCACAGTCGGATGTGGGGGGGACACAGTTGGGGAATCAGTTGGATGTAGGGGTGACCCAGATGGATGTAGGGGTGACCCAGATGGATGTGGGGGGACCCAGATGGATGTGGGGGGGACCCAGACGGATGTGGGGTGACCCAGATGGATGTGGGGGGGACACCACAGGCCCCTCCACCACCCCCTGCCCTCTCCCTCCCCTCCCCACGGAGCCGCTCCGGTGACTCCGGGTCAGGGCTCGGCCCCTCCCCGAGGTGGGGCAGCCCCGGGGTCCCTCCCCCGGCCCGGGGGGCCCCTCACCCGCTCCTTCTCCACGAAGTCGATGAAGCAGGTCCTCTCCACCTCCACGGGCTGGCCCTGCCGGTCGTACATGGCCAGCACGAAGTGGAAGAAGTTGGACTTGCGCAGGTTGGACGGCGGCTGCTTCTCGAAGTGAGCCCGGGCCAGGGACACCCCGCTGGGGAGGGGGACAGGGCTGGGGGGGCTGCTGGGACACCCAGCACCCAGTGCTGGGACAACAGCACCCCAGCACCCCAACACTGGGACACCCAGCACATCAACACCAGCACCCCAACACTGGGACAAGGACACCCAGCACCCAGTACTGGGACAAGGACACCCAGCACCCCAGTACTGGGACAACAGCACCCCAACACTGGGACACCCAGCACATCAACACCAGCACCCCAACACTGGGACAAGGACACCCAGCACCCCAGTACTGGGACACCCAGCACCCAGTACTGGGACAACAGCACCCCAACACTGGGACACCCAGTACATCAACACCAGGACATCCCAACACTGGGACAGCAGCACTCAGTACTGGGACACCAGCACATCAACACCAGCACCCCAACACTGGGACACCAGCACCCCAACACCCCAACACTGGGGTCCCAACACTGGGACATCCCAACACTGGGACACCCAGCACCCCAGCATCAGCACCCCAGCACTGGGACCCCCCAGCACCCTGTCCCTGGGACACTCAGAGCCTGCAGCCCCCCCTCCACAGCACCCCCTGCACCCCCTTACTGGGACCCCCAGCCTGTCCCCAGGCCCCCCAGCACCCCCTGCCCAGGAGCACCAGCTCCTCCTCACTGGGACCCCCAGACCCCCTCCCTGAGCTCCTGTAGCACCCCCTCCCCAGGACCCCCAGCCTGTCCCCAGGACCCCCCACACCCTCCCCGGGACCCCCAGCACCCCGTACCTGGGACCCCCAACACCCCCTCCCCAGGACCCCCAACATCCCCTCCCCAGGTGGACCAGCCTGTCCCCAGGCCCCCCAGCTCCCCCTGCCCAGGACCCCCCAGCTCCCCATCCCTGGGACCCCCAGCACCTTGTCCCCGGGACCCCCAGCTCCCCCTGCCCAGGACCCCCCAGCTCCCCATCCCTGGGGGGGTTGTCCGGGGGGGAGACACTGCCGGGATCAGCACCAGGGACAGGAGGGACAGAGGGGACAGGAAAGGACAGGAGGGCACTGGGGGGACAGGAGGGGACATCCCCGAGCCCTCCACACCCGGGCCACCCCCGCTGCCCCCCCCCAGGGCCACCCCCGGGCTCGAGGTGCCCCCGGCGGCTCCGAGGGCCACCCGTGGCGACAGGACGGGGCCAGCCCGGGGAGGGGGCACAGCCACCCAGGGACGGTGGCTCCTGGAGCACCGACCAGTCCCTGTGTCGCCGTCACCGTGTCCCCAGCCCGCTGGTGGTCCCTGTCCCCCCGGTGTCCCCCCCGCTGCCCTGGGGACAGTCCCTGCGCCCCACGGGGCCCCCCAACGTGGGGCAGGACCCCACAGAGCTCACAGGGCCCCCCAGGGCGGGGCAGGACCCCCGAGCCCCCCAAAGGCCCCCTGTGCTGCCGCGGGGCAGTGCCACCACCCCCGGCCACGGAGGGACGCGACTGTCCCCACACGGGTGGGCTGGGAACGGGGAGGGGGGTCACAGGCAGCCCCCCGCCCGCAGCAACCCCCGAGGGTGTGGGGGGACAGTCAGGACCACAGGTGACACCGGGGACACGGCCAGGGCTGGGGACAGGGTGGGGACAGGGTGGGGACACCCCTCCGCCCGCAGCCGGGGGCTGGAGCAGGTCCCCGGTGTCACCTCCCCCCTCCCCGGCTCTGGGGACCGGCCGAGGCCAAGCGCGAAGCTCAGAGCCTGGGGACACTCTGGGGACACTCTGGGGACACTCTGGGACACCCTGCGACGGAGGGAAAGCTCGTTAAGCCGCTCCCCGGGGACCCGAGTTGTCGCCGGTGCCAACCCCCGGGCCACACCCGGCACGCGGGTCCCCGTGCGCGGCCACCGCCGCGTCCCCACCCCCGGGGGGGCCTTGTCCCCTCCCGAGGGTCTGACCGGCACTGGTGGCTTCGCTCTCGGGGTCCATCCCCCCCGGGGACCCCCCACTGTCCCCCCCCCGCCCACCGCGGGGGCTCCCCCCGGACGGGACGGTGGCACCTGCGGAGCCCCAGCCCCCCAGATTCCCCCCAGGTCCCCCCCAGATCCCCCCCAAAGCCCGTCCCCGGGGCGTAGGGGGGGTTCTGGCTGCCCCCCCCCCGCCCCCCGCCCGCGCTGCCGGCCCAGCGCGGCGCGTTAATTAATTATTAAAGGCAATCAGGCATTTCCAAGCAGCCCCGGCCCCGGCGCTTACAGGAAAGCGGCGGCGGCCCCGGCGGGCACCGGGCACGGCCCTGACGCGGCTCCCGGGGGGGCTCGGGGGGCGCCGGACCCCACCCGAGAGCCGGGACCCCGCGTGGGGTCACCCCACAGCCCACGGACCCCCGCGGGCCAGCGGGACCCCCGGGCCAGCCGAGGGGACACGCGGGATGGGGGGGCCGCAGTGGGTGCCGGACCCACCCGCGGGCTGAGACCCCGCGTGGGTGACCCCAAAACCCACGGGACCCCGCGGGGGTCACCCCACAGCCCCTCCGTGGGACCCCAGGACCCCCGTCCCAGCCCCTCCAGCCCAGCTGGCACCACCCGGGGACACCGAGGTGGCCGTGGGGACACACGGGAGTGGGGGGGGCTCGGTGGGTGTCAGACCCCACCCGCCAGCCGAGACCCCACATGGGTGACCCCAAAACCCACGGGAGCCCGCGGGGGTCACCCCACAGCCCCCAGCCCCCTGTGGGACCCCCAGCCCCTCTGGGCACCCTGGGGTGGCCACAGGGACCCACAGGAGTGGGGGGGCTTTGTGGGGCTGCTGTTTGGGGGGGGGGGGGTACGGGGGTCCGAGAGGGGTGTGGGACGAGCCCCCCCGAGCCTGTCCATCCATGTGGCACTGCCACCATGGTGGGCACACGCCCAGCTGGCACAAGGAGGGCACGGGGGGGGACCCCAAACTGCCCAGCACCCGATTTGGGGGGTCTGTGAGCCCCTCCCTCACCCAGGGGGTGCCTGGCACAGCGGAGCCCCTCACCACACACACACACGGCCCTGTCCCCAGTGCCACCCCCGGGTGTGCCCCTGTGCCCCACGGGGGGGTTCTGGGATCACAGGGACAAGCCCAGCACCCCCCTGCCCCCCGGCTTGGATCCCACAGCCCCCCCACCCTGGCAGTGCCAGGGAGGGACCCCTGTCCAGCCGCTCCCCGGGGCTGTGCTGGGCCGGGGCTGGGGGGCTCTGGGGGGTCCCTGGAACTTTTCAAACATCCCAGAGCTTTGGGGGCACCCCAGGGACCCACCAGGGCTTCGGGCCCCCCGTGACCGACCCCCCAAACCCCACAGTGCACACGGGGGGGCAGCAGGAGCTGGGCACAGGGGTGGCACCGTCCCACACTGCAGGCAGGACCCCTCTGGGCACAGGATGGGGGGGGGGACAGGGGGCACAGAGACCCCCGGGAGGGCAGGGAACGGGGTTCATGGAGCTCTGAGTCCCTTGGAAGGGCAGGGAATGGGGTGGGCAGAGCCCTGAGCCCCTCAGGGGGCAGGGGATGAAGGTGGCATAGCCCTGAGCCCCCTGGAGAGGGCAGGGAATGGGGTTCATGGAGCCCTGAGCCCCCCAGGAGGGCAGGGAAGGGGGTTCATGGAGCTCATGGAGCTCCAAGCCCCCCAGGAGGGCAGGGAAGGGGGTTCCAGGTGCCATCCCTGTTGGCACAGCACAAACCCCTCCCAGCTGAGCTCCACGGGGGTCCCGGGATACCCAGGGGACAAGGGGTAGGGGGTACCCAGAGGCCCAGGGAGCCCCAGGGCAGGGGGGGCACACGGGGGCACATCCAGGCTGCCCAGGGATCCCGGGATGCTGAGGGTGTGCCCGGGGTGCCCAGCATTCCCGGGGCACAGAGGGCTCCCGGGATGCCCCTGGCACTTGGGATGCTCATGGAGCCCGTGGTACCTGGGATGCCCCTGGTACCCGGGACACCTGCAGTGTGCCTGGGATGCCCAAGGAGCCTGGGATGCCCAAGGAGCCTGGGATGCCCATGGAGCCTGGGATGCTCACAGTGCCCGGGATGCTCACGGTGACCGGGATGCCCACAGCACCTGGAATGCCCATGGAGCCCAGGATACCCACAGCACATGGGATGCCCACGGCACCTGGAATGCCCATGGAGCCCAGGATACCCACAGCACATGGGATGCCCACAGCACCTGGAATTCCCGCAGTGCCCGGGCTGCCCCTGGAGCCTGGGAAGCCCATGGAAGCTGGGAAGCCCGCAGTGCCCGGGATACCCGTGGTGCCTGGGAAGCCCATGGAAGCTGGGAAGCCCGCAGTGCCCGGGATGCCCATGGAAGCTGGGAAGCCCGCAGTGCCCGGGGTGGCTGCAGTGCCCGGGGTGCTCACAGAGGCTGGGATGCCCACGGAGCCCAGCACACCCAGAGTCCCTGGGATGCCGATGGATCCTGGGGTGCCCACAGCCCCCGAGATGCCCGTGGAGCCTGGGATGCCCAGGGACCCCAGGATGCCCATGGAGCCTGGAGGCTGGGATGCCCGAGGAGCCCGGGATGCCCGCAGTGCCTGGGATGCCCGAGGAGCCCGGGATGCCCGCAGTGCCTGGGATACCCACTGTACCCGGGATGCCCGAGGAGCCTGGGGTGCCTGCAGAGCCCGGGATGCCCACGGAGTCCAGCCTATCCACAACCCCCGGGATGGCCGTGGAGCCCGGGATACCCACAACCCCCGGGATACCCACAAACCCCGGGATGCCCACAAACCCCGGGATGCCCACAAACCCCGGGATGGCCGTGGAGCCCGGGATGCCCACAACCCCCGGGATACCCACAACCCCGGGGATGCCCGTGGAGCCCGGAGTGCCCGTGGAGCTCGGGGTGCCCGCATCCCGCGGGACGCCCGGAGCACCTGGAATGTTCGCAGCGGCCGGGCTCGCCCGCATTGCCCGGGATGCCCGCCCTGCCCGCGGAGCCCCCCGGGGTGCCCCCTCACCTCTGCGCCGCCGTGCTGGCGTCCAGGATGCCGGTGCCCTGCAGCCAGCGGCCGGCGGGCAGCCCCGCGCTCAGCGGCTCCTCCTTCATGGGGACCCCCCCCCGGGGCAGCGCCTCCTGCACCGAGAACATGGCACGGGCTCAGGGGGTGCCCCGGGGACCCCCCCGGACCCCCCCCGGGGCTCAGCGCCGGGCAGGTGCCGGGGGCCGCCGTCCCGGCCGCCGGGGAAGCGGCATCTGCGGAGGGAGGGAGGGAGGGAGGGAGGGAGGGAGCGGGGGGAGCCTCCGGGGGGGGCGCGGGGGGGGCGGGAGGAGGGGGCGGGAGGGGGCAGAGCCCGAGAAGTTGGAGACGGAGGAGACCAAGTGCGGGGAGGGGAAGGGGAGGGGAGGGGGGCGGCGGGGGGGGGCAGCGGGAGGAGTGGAGGGAGGGAGGGAGGAGGAGTGGAGGGAGGGCTGGAGGGAGGCTCAGAGGAGAGGAGGGCGGCAGAGGAGGAGGGGAGGGAGGGATGGAGGAAGGCGGAGAGGAGGAGGAG
>NW_024104100.1:0-8328 GCF_003945595.2 Pipra filicauda | reverse complement strand
GGGGGTTGGACCCCAATTTTAGGGGGCTTTGGGGGGTTGGACCCCAATTTTGAGGGGGTTGGACCCCAATTTTGGGGGTTTTTGGAGGGCTCTGAAGGGCTGGATCCCAATTTTTTTTTGGGGGGAGGGGGTTTGACCCCATTTTGGAGGGTCTGAACCCCAAATTTTGGGGGGGTTTTTATCCTGGTTTGGGGCTTTATTTGGGCCTGGACCCCCCCATTTGGGGGGTCTTTGGGGCTGGACCCCAATCCTGGGGGGTCTTTTTGGGGGGGTCTGGCCCCCCAATTTTAAGGTTTTTTGGGTTTATCTCCGTTTTGGGGTTTATTCACCCCAAAAAAACCCCACTTTTTTTTGCACAGGTGGTCCCAGGACCCCCCAAATCCTACCCAGGACCCCCCCAAAGCCCCCCAGGACCCCCCCAAACCTGTGAGGTCCGAGGGCACCAAATATTTCTTCTTGTCCAGGTCCCCAATTCGGGCCTTGGGCGCCTTTTCCACGATCACCTGGAGGAAAAAGGGGGGGATTTGGGGGGTCCCGGGGGGGTTTGGGGGTCCCAGAGGGGATTTTGAGGCTCCTTGGGGTGGTTTTGGGGGTCCCAAGGGGGGGGTTGGGGGTCCCAGAGGGGATTTTGAGGCTCCTTGGGGTGGTTTTGGGGGTCTCAGAGGGTTTGGGGGGGGTCACCAGGGGGTTGTTTTGGGGGTTCCAGGGGGGTTTTGGGGGTCCTGGGATGGGTTTGGGGGGGCTCCAGGGGGGTCCCAGATGGATTTCGGGGGGGCCTGGGGTGGTTTTGGGGATCTCAGGGGGGTCTTGGGGGTCCCAGGAGGGTTTATTGGGGGGGGGTTGAGGATTCTCTGGGGGGTCCCAGGGTGGGTTTTTTGGGGGTTCCCCAAACGGTTCCAGGGGGTCCCCAAGGGGGGTCCCGGGGGGGGTTCTTGGTCGATCCCGGGGGGGTCCCCAAGGGGGGGTCCCTAAGGGGGGTCCTGGGGGGTCTTATGGTCGACTACAGGGGGAGGGGGCCCGAGGGGGGGTCCCGGAGCCACTTTTGGGGTCCCCCGGGGGGGCCGGAGGGGGTCCCCAGGGGCTTCGGTCAATTCGGGGGGGCTGGGGGTTCCCCCGGGGGTCCCCGGGTAGCTCTGGGGGGTCCGGGGGGGGTCTCTGACCGATGCCGGGGGGTCCCCAAAGGGGGGGGTCCCAAAGGCGGGGACCCCCAAAGGGGGTTCTCTCGCGTTCCGGGGGGGAGTCCCGGACGCTTCCGGGTGTATCCCGGGGGGGCACCCCGCGCTTCCCAAGGTGGTCCCCGACGATCCCTGATGGTCCCGGGGGGGTACCCAGGGGGTATCCCAGGGGGGTGCCCGGGGGGGTCCCCACACCGGGGGTGGGGGGGGGTGGGTTTGAGGGAATGGGGGGGGTCGCTCCCCGCCCGCCCCGCCCTCACCGGGACTCGGTCCGGGTACTTCTTGCGGATCTTCTCGCCTTCGCAGCGGCGCTTCTCGAACGGATGCTCCTCCTTGTACAGGAACTTCATGGCCGGGTCGGGGCCGGCGCCGGGGGCCGGGGCCTGGTCGGGGCCGAACCGGGACCGGGACCGGGCCGGGACCGGAGGCTTCGGCGGCGGCGGCGGCGGCGGCGCAGGGATACGGGCCCGCCCCCGCCGCGCTGCGCAAACGGCGCAGGGATACGCAAACGGCGTAAGGCGGCGCCGCGGGAGGCAACGGGGCGGTGCTACGCAAATTGCGCAAGGGGGGCGGTGCTACGCAAACGGCGTAAGGGGAACGCCGGTAACGGCAATGGAAGGGGTTGCGTAAATTGCGTAGGGCTACGCAAATGGCGCGAAGGAGGGAGGGCCCTGCCCTCAGCGCTACGCAAATGGCGGGAGGGCCGCGGTGGCTTCCTGAGGGCTCGCGGAGCTTTCCCGGATCATCCCAGTCCCTCCCTAAGGGCTCCCAGTTTATCCCAGTCCCTCCCTAAGGGCTTCCAGATCATCCCAGTTCCCTCCTAAGGCTTCCAGTCCGTCCCAGTCCCCTCCTAACGCCGCTGCCCTCAGCGCTACGCAACCGGCGTAAGGACCCGGTCCCCTCCTAAGAGCTCCCAGTTTATCCAAGTAACTCCCTAAGGGCTCCCAGTTTATCCCAGTACCTTCCAGTCCCTCCCTAAGGGTTCCCAGTAGCTCCCAGTTCCCTCCTAAGGGCTCCCAGTCCGCTCCTAGCGCCGCTGCTCTCAGCGCTACGCAAACGGCGTAAGGGGCTCTTCCACTGCCCTCAGCGCTACGCAAACGGCGTAAGGGGAGCCAGGGATGGCAATGGGCGGGGTTACGCAAACTGCGTAAGGACCGGCAAATGGCGCGAACGCCCCGCCCTCAGCGCTACGCAAATGGCGGAAGGGCCCCGGTTCCTTCCTGAGGGCTCCCAGTTCATCCCAGTGCCTCCCAGTTCCTTCCGGAGGGCTCCCAGTTCATCCCAGTACCTCCCAGTCCCTTCCGGAGGGCTCCCAGTTCATCCCAGTTCCCTCCTAGCGCCGCTGCCCTCAGCGCTACGCAAATTGCGGAAGGAGCCGAACCCCTCGTAACAGCTCCCAGTTTATCCCAGTTCCCCCCAGTCCTCCCCTCTAAGGGCTCCCAGTTCACACCAGTCCCTTCCTAAGGGCTCCCGGTCCCTCACAGACCTTTCCCAGTTCATCCCGCTCCCCTCCTAAGAGCTCCCAGTTCGTGCCGGCGATGGGATTTTTGGTGTCCCGGTGCCCGGGGGGGGTTGTCGGGGGGGTCTCAGGGGGGTCTCTGTCCCCGGACGGGGGGTTCCCGTTCCCGGTGGGGGGTTCCGGGGGTCGCGGGGAGGCCCCCGGGGCGGAGGCGCGGAAGGATCCGGCGGTGCTGCGGCTGTCCCCCGTCACGTGAGTGACGTCACCGCGGCGCGCGCGCTGGGGAAAGGGGGGGGTACGTCACGTGGCGGGCGGGGCCGGGGGGGGTGTAAACAGAGAGAGTCACGTGACCCGGAGACAAAAGGGGCGGAGCCAGAGGAGGAAGGGGCGGGGCCTGGTGGACGAAACCATTGTGGGAGGCGGGGAGGGGGGAAATGGGGACTCCAAAAATGGGTCGGGGGGGGCACAAAGACCCCCCAAAAAGGGTCTGGGGGGAAACAGGGACCCATAAAATGGGTCCGTGGGGGCACAGGACCCCCCAAGTTGGGGCTGGGGGAGACACAGAGACCCCCAAAATGGGGCTGGGGGAGGCACAGGGATCCTCAAATTGGGTTGGGGGGGTCACAAGGACCCCCAGTGTGGGGCTTGGGAGGGGCACAAAGACCCCCAAAATGGGTCTGGGGGACAGGGTGGATGAAACCATTATGGGAGGCGGGGGGGACGGGGGGGCACAAGGCCCCCCAAAATGGGTCTGGTAGAGCACAAAGACCCCTAAAATGGGGCTGAGGGGACCCGAAATGGGTCTGGGGGGGTACAAAGACCCCCCAAAATGGGTCTGGGGCACCACCAAGACCCCTAAAATGGGTCTGGGGGGCAGGGCGGACGAAACCATTGTGGGAGGCGGGGGGGGGCGGGGGGGCACAAGGCCCCCCAAAATGGGTCTGGGGGAGAACAAAGACCCCCAAGCCGGGTCTGGAGGGGCACAAAGACCCCCCCAAATGGGGTCTGGGGTCCCCAGGAAGCACAGACACGCCGGGGGTGGGACCAAGGGCTTTTTAAAAACATGGGGGGGGCTCCCGAGTGTCCGAGTCCGTCCGTCTGTCCGAGGAGGGGGGGGGGGCGGCCGGGGCCCCCCAAAATCTCCCCCCCCACCAGCCCCCAAATCCGGCACGTGGCTCCGAGAAACCCCCCCCAAAAAAAAAAAAAAAAGAAGGGGTGGGGCGCGGAGGGGCGAGAGAAGAAAGAAACTTCACCCCCTTTTTTTGGGGCAAAGAGTCCGTCCCGGGGGGGTCCCGGGGGGGTCCCGGGGGGGCCCATCCTGGGGGGTCCTGGAGGGCTCATCCAGCCGGGGGGGGTCTTGTCCGTCCCGGGGTGGGGGGGTCCCATCCAGGAAGGTCCGGGGGGGGGTCTCGTCCATCCTGGGGGGTCCAAGCCAGGAGGGTCCAGAGGTCTCGTCCCGGGGGTCTCGTCCCGGGGGTCCCATTCCGGGGGTCTCCCCTCGGTGCCTCCACAGTCCCTGGTTGGGGTCCGGGGGGGTCCTGGCCCATTTTGGGGGGTCCCGGCCCATCGTGGGGGGTCCTGTCCCATCCAGGGGGGGTCCCATCCAGGGGGTCCCGTCCAGGGGGTCCCGTCCAGGGGGTCCCATCCAGGGGGTCCCATCCAGGGGGTCCCGGGGGGGTCCGGGGTCACCAGAGCCGGTGCTGGTGAAGGTTCCGGCTCAGGACGGAGCGAACGTCGGCGGTGAACCTTTGGGGGGGGCAGAGGGGCCACGGTGAGACCCCCAAAGTCACCCCCCGAAACACCCCGGGGGTGCCACGGGGACCAAAACCCTCCTGGGACCCCCTAAAACCACCTCAGGGTCACCTAAATCACCCCTAGGACCCCCTAAAACCACCTCAGAGTCACCTAAATCACTCTGGGACCACCAAAAACCACCCCAGGATCACCTAAGTCATCCCTGGGACTACCAAAACCAGCCCTGGGACCCCCCAAAACCAGCCCTGGGATCACCAAAATCACGCCTGGGATCACCAAAATCACCCCAGGACCCCCTAAAACCACCTCAGGGTCACCTAAATCATCCCTGGGACCACCAAAAACAGCCCTGGGACCCCCCAAAACCACCCCTGGGATCACCCAAAATCACTCTGGGACCCCCGAAAACCACCTCAGGGTCACCTAAACCACCCCTGGGATCACCAAAACCACCCCTGGGATCACCAAAATCACCCCAAGACCCCCCAAAACCACCTCAGGATCACCTAAATCATCCCTGGGACCACCCAAAACCAGCCCTGGGATCACCAAAATCACCCCAGGACCCCCCAAAACCACCTCACGATCACCTAAATCACCCCTGGGATCACCCAAAACCACCCTGGGACCCCCTAGAACCACCTCAGGACCCCCAAAACCTCCTCCAGAACACCTCCAACCCTTTCTGAACCCCCTCAAAGACCCCCCCAGACCCCCTCAGGACCCCCCAAAGACCCCCAGGACCCCCCCCCAGCCCCTTCTGTGTCCCCAAGGAACCCACTGGGGTCCCCTCAGGCTCCCCAAACCCCCCTGCAGCCCCCCAAAAATCCCCCCAAGCTCCCCCAGAACCCCTCAGGACCCCTCCACGACCCCCCAGGACCCCCCCAAAAGCCCCCCCCTCACCTCGGGCGTCCAGCATGGGCAGCGAGCAGGGCAGGTTGCAGGGGTGCAGGTTGAGCAGGGGGCCACCCCCAAACCCCTGCAGCCCCCCAAAATGCCCCCCAAGCTCCCCCAGAACCCCTCAGGACCCCCCAGAACCCTCCAAAGACCCCCCCAAGACCCCCCAGGACCCCCCCAAAGCCCCCCCCTCACCTCAGGGCGTCCAGCATGGGCAGCAGGTTGAGCAGGGCCGTGTCCCCGGGGTCGCTGAACCACGACTTGATGGGGATGGCGTTGTCTGGGGGGGCACAGGGGGGGTTTGGGGGGGCCTGGGAGGGTTTGGGGGGTCTGGGGGGTCTTGGGAGGGTCCTGAAGGGGGTTTTGGGAGTCCCGGGGGGAAATTGGGGGTCCCAGGGGGGCTTTTGGGGATCCCAGGGGGTGTTTGGGGAGGTTCTGAGGTGTCTTGGGGGGGCTTTTGGGGGGTCTTGGGAGAGTTTTGGGGATCTTGGGAGGAGTTTTGGGGATCTTGGGAGAGGTCCCACTGTGGGCGGTGGGTGTTTTGGGGGTCTGGTCTCAGGGGGGGTGTTTCTGGGAGGGGGGAACCACCTGAGGGGTCTTCTTGGTGGCAACAGGAGGGGTTTGGGGGGTTAATAGACGGCGTTTTTGGGCGTTTGGGAGGCCGTCCTGAAGGAGGTTTTTTGGGGGTTCCCAGGGGGGTGTCTGGACTGCTTCTTGAGGTGTTTGGGCGGGAGGCAAGGGGGGGGTTGTGTAGGGGCCATGGGAGGGCTCCTGGCGGAGGGTTTTTTTGGGGGCGTCTTGGGGCGGGTCCGGAAGGGGGTTCTGGGGGTCCCATAAAGTGTTTGGGGAGGTTCTGAGGTGTCTGGGGGGGCACAGGGGGGGTTTGGGGGGGCCTGGGAGGGGTCTGGGGGGTCTGGGGGGTCTTGGGAGGGTCCTGATGGGGGTTCTGGGGGTCCCAGAGGGTGTTTGGGGAGGTTCTGAGGTATCTTGGGGGGGCACAGGAGGGGTTTGGGGGGGCCTGGGAGGGTTTGGGGGAGTCCTGGGAGGGTTTGGGGGCTCTTGGGAGGGTCCTGAAGGGGCTTTTGGGGGTCCCAGGGGGTGTCTGGGGAGGTCCTGTGGTGTCTGGGGGGGTACAGGGGGGGTTTGGGGGGGCCTGGGAGGGTCTGGGGGGTCTTGGGAGGGTCCTGATGGGGGTTTTGGGGGTCCCAGGGGGGAAATTGGGGGTCCCAGGGGGCTTTTGGGGATCTCAGGAGGGTGTCTGGGGAGGTCTTGAGGTGTCTTGGGGGGGCACAGGGGGGGATTTTGGGGTCCTGGGAGGGTTTTGGGGGGGGTCTGGGGAGCTCCTGAAGGGGATTTTGAGGGGTACAGGGAAAAACTGGGGGGTCTGGGGGTAGTTTTGGGGGTCCTGGGGTGGTTTTGGGGACCCCGGGGGGGGCATTTTAGGGGGTGTTTGGGAGCTGGTTTGGGGGCGTTTTGGGGGGTCCCAGGGGTGTGGTTTTTGGGGCTGTTTTGGGGGGGTTTTGGGGGGTGTTGTTTTTTGGGGGGGTTCCCGGGGGGTGTATTTTTCAGGGGGGTTTTGGGGGGCTCTGGGGGGTCTCTGGGGGGTATTTTGGGGTACCTGGGTGGCTCCTGTAGGCTCCAGGGGAGTTGTCCAGGATGACAATGCTGGACAGGGGGGTGTTTTCGGGGGAGTTTTTCGGGGTGTTTTGGGGGGTTTTGGGGGGGTTTTTGGGGTGTATTTTTCAGGGGGGGCTCTGGGGGGTCTCTGGGGGGTCTCAGGGGGTACCTGGGTGGCTCCTGTAGGCTCCAGGGGAGTTGTCCAGGATGACAATGCTGGACAGGGGGGGGTTTTTGGGGGGGTTTGGGGGGTGGTGGTGTTTTTGGGGGTTGTTTTGGGGGGTTTTGGGGATGTCGTTTTCAGGGGGCGTTTGGGGGGCCCTGGGGGGTCTCAGGGGGTACCTGGGTGGCTCCTGTAGGCTCCAGGGGAGTTGTCCAGGATGACAATGCTGGACAGGTCGCTGTGCACGACCGACAGGTCCTTGATGTAACTGCCCAGCTCCAGGGTGCAGTGCTGGGGGGCGGGGCCGCGTCAGGACACGCCCCCTCTCACCTGGGACACGCCCCCTCTCACCTGGGGACACGCCCACCCACAGGGCTCTGCCCCTTTAAAGGCCACACCCACATTTGGCCCCACCCAATGAGTGTGGCCACGCCCCCTGACACCGCATAGCCCCGCCCATCACTTGACCACGCCCACAGGTAGCCCCACCCACCGCTCGACCACAAGTCTAAGCCACGCCCATAAGATTGGAGCCACGCCCCCACAACTCAAGCCACGCCTTCAAGACAAGAAACACCCCCAATTATTCAGGCCACACCCATCTATGGCAAGCCACGCCCACAAATCTTCAACGTGCCTGTGAAACGCACACCACGCCCACAAGACACCAGCCACGCCCACAAGGATCAGGCCACACCCACAAAACACAAGCCACACCCACACAGATCAAGCCACACCCACAAAACCACATAATATAAGCCACACCCACAGAGACCAAGCCACACCCACAAAATGCAAGCCACACCCACAAGGACCAAGCCACACCCACAGAGATCAAGCCACACCCACACAAATCAAGCCACACCCACACAGGTCAAGCCACACCCACACAGGTCAAGCCACACCCACACAGGTCAAGCCACACCCACAAAACACAAGCCACACCCACACAGGTCAAGCCACACCCACAAAATTACAAAACGCAAGCCACGCCCACACAGATCGAGCCACACCCACAAATCTCAAACCACTCCCCCAAAACTCGAGCCACACCCCCAAAACTCAAACCACTCCCCCAAAGCTAAAGCCCCGCCCCCCACACCCAAGCCCCGCCCCCCGGGCCAGGCCCCGCCCACCTGGCGGTAGTATCGGCGGTTGAGGATGCTGCGGTTGTTGTCCAGCTTGTCGGCAACGGCACAGCCGTAGATCTCCATGGAGGCCGTGAACACCACCAGCTCGTACCACTGGCTCACCTGGGGGGG